>NC_132995.1:67030456-67333486 GCF_048564905.1 Vicugna pacos | reverse complement strand
GAGACCAAAGATTTGTTTAGTGTCACAAGGCTAGGTAGTGTCAGAAGCAGTCCTCAGACACAGTACTTTTATTATCTCTTGTAGGAACTATTTTTTGGACCCAGATTTTTGTATTATCTAACTTAGAATTGTTTCTGGACATTTTTGTTATTTTATTAGAATTTAATATATGTCTAAGAATTTTTCATAAGTTTCTTTTGTCTTAATACTGAAAACTGAGAAGCATTTTAATAAAACATTTAATAACAAACATTGAATTATTCTCAAAGGGGCACACAGAAGATTGTCATTGGTTTAAAATAACAGGGAATTAATTAAAAGCTTAGTGAGGTTATGTTGATAACTTTATTATGCTTATTACTTTATTTTCTGTTTCCAGATGCAATTTTATTTTATGGTGATGGAATCATAATAAAGATAGATTGCTTTGAAGTTAAAGTTAAAATAACTGGGTATTTGGTTCAGAGTTTATAAAAACTCTGCATGAAAGGACATTTTAGAAAGGTAAAATAGTTTCAGAATTGCAAAATCTAAAAGTAAGCAAAAGAGAGTCTCCCAAGAGTGCTTACACATTCATCCTATGCCCCACAAACCTTTTCAAAAAGATGTGAAGTAGGGTGTGGAGAAGCCCTGCAAAACGCAGGTGGCAACACTGAGGAAGTGAGGATGGCTGTGGAGCTCGCTATTTGCCTTGGAAACAGCTCCTCTTATTTGAAATGACTGAGGCTAATCAAAAAGCAAAACTCAGTAGGACTTTTCTCTCATTTTTTAGCTCAAGGAAAAAGCATTTTAAGAGCATCTTTTTTCTACCTTTGCATATGCTCAGACAAGAAGAGAGCTAAGGGCATTGCAGGAGCTTAAGCAAAGTAAATCACGGGTTCTAACAGTTTTCAGAATATTTGTATACCAACAGATGCTTCCTATCCATCCAAAGGTAGCTTCTTTCCTGTCTCAGAGAAGGAATTGTCAGCATTTCCCAAGGTTTACCTCGTATGTCACTTACATGTTTTAAAAACTTTTTATTGTGAAATAATTTTAGACATAGATAAGAGGCAAAAATAGAACAAAGAATTCACCCAGGTAAAATGTCAAATGTAACAATTTACCTCATTTATCTTACTATTCTCTGTCGTCTCTGGATTCATGCATGCCTCTGTGTAAATGTGTGTGTGTGTACGTGTGTGTGAACCATCTGAGCCAACTAAGAGAAAGTTGCCATTTCACCCGTTATTCTTGCATGCTTCAATATTTCCTAAAAGTCTAGGACGCTATTGTATGTAACCACAGTACAATCATCAAAATCTGAAAATCAACACTGATCCAATACTGGCAGTAAATTTACACACTCCATTCACATTTTACCAAGTATCTCAATAACATACTTCATAGGAAAAAAAAAAGTTTTTTCTCCCTATTCATGATCTAGTCCAGGATCACATATTGCATGTAGTTGAGATGTCTCTTGGGTTCTTTCAGTAGTTCCTCAGCCTTCTCTTGTCCTTTATGACTTCGAAGATTTTGAAGAGTACAAGCCAGTTCTTTGGCAGAGTGTTCCTAGTTTGGGGTCATCTGCTATTTTCTCATGATTAAATTCAATTTTTGCATTTTGAGGGAATATCAAAGAAGTGATTCTGTGTTTTTCTTTACATCATAACAACATGATGCTGATTCCTTTCATTACTGAAGTTACCTTCGATCACTTGTCTAAGGTGGTGTTTTGCTGGGATTCTCCATTGTAAAATTACTAGTTTTTTCCTTTATAATGAATAAATATTTTGTCACTTTGCATACCTATTTAAATATGTTTCTTCTCACCAAAATTCTACCCAATCATTTTAGTATTCGTTAATGATTCATTCTTACCTAAATAATCATTATAATAGTTTACCAATTATGATTTTTCTAATTCTTCTACATTTATTAGCTGTCATTCTTGTGTAAGGAAGAGCTTTCCCTTTCCCTTCACTTATATATATACACCTATGTATGTGTGTATGTAATGTGTCTATGTACTGATATCGGCATAGGTTAGAAATTAGAGGGAGCAATTCAGAATAAAAATCTAGGAACTGTCTGCTAGACTGGAGATTATAATTACAAAAAGCTTGGTTGGACCACTTGTTCTTTTAGACTTAGTATGGCTTAAAACATATATAATTATTAGACTTTATGTCTAGGTTTAGAAATAAATGCAATACTTCAGACTGTATTTATATTCACAGGGTAAAATGGATAATTAAAGAGTTCTGTCTCTCTCAACTAACAATTAAAAAAAAAACTACTTTTATTTAAAATAGCCAGATCAGGATATCCAATAGAAATATAATGTGAACTACATATGTATTCCAAATGTTTTAGTAGTCACATTTAAAATATATAAAGAAAAAGTAAAATTAATTTGAATAATAATTTGTTTAACCCAGTATATTGAAATATCATTTTAATATCTAATCAATATAAAACTTATTAATGAGATACTTTATATTTTTTTCCTATGGTTACTTCAAAATCCTGTGGTTACTTTACACTTACAGCACGTCTCAACTCATACCAGCTACCATTTCATTTTTAAGTATTCAGTAGTGTCATGTGGCTTGTGGCTACTGCATTGGAAAACACAGAACTACATAATTGAAACTGAATGATTTTTAAGACCTAGAACATATAGACACTTGCTCTAGTAATCCAGCTTACTTTGCATATGCCAACAGTTTTATTTAAAAATAGAAAAAGTAGAAAGCATGATAAAGTTATAACCATAATACTATAAAAATTCCATGGTGAGACAGAAAGAAGATAATCATGCTACACGCTCCCACTGGGAAAGAGGAGAGAAAGTAGAGGCACATAGAAATTCTGGAATCCAGGCAGGTCCAGGCCACCAGTTCCCCTGCTCCAGGGGTAGGGAATATTTCTTGATTAGACCAACTTTTCCTATTTGGGAGTGGCTGCCTAAGACCCTTGGCTCAATGCTCTGGGCTCTTTACCCCGCTTTTTAGTAAAAAAAAAAAAAAATTACCTTCTTGTAGCTGAGTAACTTTATCAGCCTATTCCCTGCTGTAGAAAGCTGAAGGCCCAAATTGTTTTGAACTGTCCCCATCCCTCTTAGTCTAGGCTGATAATACTCTCAACACTAAAATTCCCTTTACAATTTTGTGGACCTTCTACATAGCAAATATAGTTCATTCCATTAAACAAAAGTCACAAAGACATATATTTTCAAGACAGATCCCTTTCTGTTTTGAAATATAGGTTAATGTGCTTTAAGGCAACATTCTTAAAATCTTAGGAATTTTTTGTCTAGCTGAGAGGGTCTGAAAAGAAACACCTTGAATCCTTCTTAATTCTAACAAAGGGTCTTAACAGTCATAGCATTGTTTTGATCTTTACTCTGAAGCCACAGTTTACTGTTAGTACCCTAAATTTTATTTTCACCTCTGGTCTTTTCTTAATTTGGTAACCTTTTATCCAGTGGAGGAGTTGGGGGTGAAAATCAACTCTATATTCTAACTCATTCATTCTTGTGTTGGAAATCATTTTATTAAGCTCTGATTGAAACCAAACAGTTCCTGCTTTCATTCATCTGTTTCCTATAAAGCTATATCTTACGCAACTGTAAGAAGCCATTTGACATTTTCAACATCCTGTCTGAAAATCTCCTTACCCAGAATCATGAGGTCATTATGTACATGTTTTATCTTACAAGTTCCCAAGGTCATTGTTCTCATTAATTTTCCATCGATAGATAAACAGGTGCACTGTAAAAGTAGGTACACTGTTGTCAAGTTTCCAATAACAATTTTCTCACAACTTTTCTAAAGAGGCCTTTGCTACTTAGTCCCAAAGCCAATGCCATATATTTTATGTTTGTATGATGATACCAGTATCCTACTTTCATGTATCACCAATTTCTGTTTCACTTAGGTATTGCTGTGATTAAAAAAAACTATTAAAAACTTACTGAATTATAACAACAAGTACTTACTATTTCTTATGATTCTGTGGGTTGACTGAGATCAGTTGATCCATTGTTTTGCTTCATGTGGCATAAAGGATATCAGTTACATGGCTTAATTAAAGTGGGACTTTAGCTGGGGTTAAAACAACAAAATAGTTTCACCCTCCAGATTAGTCTAGTCTTTACTTATTAACAGTTTGAAGCTGGGCTCAAAAAAATGTTCCAAAATAACAAGTTCCAGTGTGTGCAAGCTTATCAAGGCTGTTTGTTAAACTCAGGTTAAAAGAGACTATACAGAGGCATGAATACTGAGAACTGCAGTTCAATGGGGAGAGTGACACTGTAATAGTCCATCACATGAATGAAAATATAAACTTAAATTCTTATGAAATTCCTTGGGAAATGGTATTTGTATGGGTTTATTTTATTATATATCTATAAATATCAGGATATGTAAGCTTCATAATGGTATATGAATGAATAAGACATTAGCTTTAATAATATCTGCACAATTTTGTAAACCTATATAATGAAAGTTGTGACCTAACTGCACATTTTATAACTCGGAAAGATACCAAGGATTAATATAATTCATAAAAATATAAATGGTTATCAATATTCATGTACAACATTGCTATATATACCAAATGGCCACCAGAGAGAAATTTGAAGAAAAAGCTCCTAGTACAAACACACTTCTCCAAGATGATGTCCTAACTTTCAGATTTAATTGTTTTGAGAGAAAGCTTTTCTTACTCTCTCATGAGTTCTTGATACCAAGTTAAATTAATAATTAAAGGTAAAATTTACTTACTGGAGTTTTGAAATTATACACACACACACACACACACACACACACACACAGTTCTCACCTTACATAAGCAACCTATCTTAAAGTTCAAAGAGAAGTGAAAAAGAATCTTGATTCAAAGAAAAAAATGGTTTAAATATCAAATGTTTGAATGTTAATTTGAAAAAAATTCCCAATGTATTTAGATATGGTATCAATTAGAATTTTAATATATAAGTTATATTTCTAATAACATTCACACCTTTCATAGTGGCTGAGGATATAATAAAATTCAGGAGCTGAGAGGGCCAAGAATGTCTCAAAATTAACCAGATAAGACAAAATGCTAGGTCATTATTTTGAAAATTCTTTTGCTGCTTTCTATATTAAACTGGCTTTTAATGAATTACCTACCTGTTTCCTATAATAGACCATTGCTCCACTACAACAAATTTACAGTTAATGATAAATTAAAACTGGATTTCTTGGCTCTTTGGAGACTACAGAATGTCAATAATATTATGTCAAATACAAATGAAAGCAAGCATTTTTAAATGATGAAGTCTCCTTTCCCCATAAAACTTAACAGCAACATATATAACAAAGATTAAATGAATTTAATCAGGTTTATCTGCCCAAAGTTGCCTCTTATATCTAAAAAAAAAGGTTAATAATTTTCCCATGATGAAAATTTGCTTTGATTTTTGTAATAAGAACTGAAGAACCTTAGTAGCTTCAAGTTCTAATTTCTAGTTCTGGTTTTATCTGAGCATAATTTAAAGAGAGAGCACATTTTAAGAAAGACTGTATTAATAAAATTCCAAATCATTCCTTAAAGTCTAGTGCGTGGTCAGTGTGGCAGACACAGTCATCTCTTTGCAGGGACCTCAATACATAGAAATCCAATCAGAACTCCCGTAAGTACTTGGTAAGAATAGACTCAATTTTTCTTACCAGCTTTTAAAATTGATACTTTGTTACTAGCGTTTCACAAATGCATCACTTCCAAGTAAGAAAATACTTCAGCAGGAAGTTCTCTCCATGTAAGGGAACTCCTGAAATGGAAGACCACATTCAAATAATTCTAACTGCTCCCTTGCTTTCTTCTCCACATAGCTCTTCTTTCAGAAAGTCCTCCTGAATGTACACCCTCCATCCTGACCTGGTTTACATGCTCCTACTCTGTGCTTCATAAAATCCTCAGAGTATAACTCCATCACTGGACCACTGGATAGATCGAGAATAATATTATTCTCTGTGAGACTGTGAAGTGACTGCTACTGAGTTGGAAATGGTGGGGCTTTTTTTTTTTTTTGATGAGGATATCAAAAATAGACTTTAAAGTAGAGACTTTTAAAAGTAAAATATTTTCCCCACAAAGTACTTAGACATTATGTACTTGGAAAGTTTGGCAAGTTGAAAAACTACATTTCACAAACTTGCCCAACAGGGTCTACCTAAATGCATTATCATATGGTTTGGACAGTGAAAGATAGGTGAAAGTTGTCTTCTTGCTGCTTTTGCTCATGGCAGACAAACAAAGTCGTGGAGTCTGGAGTGCATAAAGGCAGTTGAGGAGCCCCACACTCAGCTTCCCAGCCATTAGTCACCAATATTATGTGGGTGAGAGGTAGTTTGACAGCAGGGGCAGCCTGATTTCCCCTGGATTACAACTTTGGTGTGCCCTTAAATTCAGGAATCCAGTAGCTAATCCTGACTTCCATTCCTAGCCTGTTCAACAATTTTCTAAGATAGAGATTCCCTGAATTAGGATTACTTTCTGCCTGATACACTTTGAAAAGGTTTAACTTCCTGCCCTGAACAAGAACTGATACATACTCTTTGTTATATTCTTCGTTTGCATGGTTTTCCCTGTACTACACAACAAATACTCTTTTTGGTTAGGGGTAGAACTTGTCTTTATTCATTCTTTCATTCATTCCTTCATTCCATTACTATACTTACTTTTTATATTTATATGTTCTGAAATTACACAATACTTGACACAGAGGTGCATAGTAAATATACACTTAATTAATGAACTAGTAAATGTGTCATATCAGATAATGTGTAAGATATTAGAGATATAGAGATGAGACAACCTTAGCAATAATAAAATGATAAATTACATTTATTAAGCACTTATTTATGTGTTAGACTCTGGGTACATCATTTTACATGCATTGATTTGATTTCCATTTTCTATGTGTTTAGTTTTATGTTTGTTTTCTAACCCTCATAACATTCCCAAGAGCTAGGTACTAATTATCATTTCCTATTTCACGCATAAAACAACTGAAGATGGAGGAGGTTAAATAACTTGCTCAATAAGGTCACACAGTATTGTAATAGGTTGAATTCGAACCTAGGCAATCTGATTCAATAATTCATACTCTTAATCAATACTCTGGAATCTCTAGTTTGGTTGATGAACAGATCCATAAAGAGATTTACAGTATTGCTTGATAAATTTCCACAAGACATCAGCAGGATCAGAGGGGGATTCTGAGGGAAGAAAGACTTAAGTACTGAAGTAAGAAGGAATAGCAGACGTTAGGAATAAGATGAAATGATAAAAAGGATGCTGTTTTAGGTGGAAAGAGGTACACATGCTACAAAAGGAACAGAACAGAAAATAGAGAAAGCATTTCTGAGACAGCACGGGGATTATTATGGCTGAGGTTTGGTGAGGAGTAAAAAATGAATATGAGAGGCAAAGAGGGACCCATCATAAAAAGTCAGGTATACATTTATAGGAAATTAAAGAGTTTTTTTTAAATGAGGGCCACGTGGTGTTATTGAAGCATTTAAAAACCTTTCAGGAGATTTCCATTTTAAAGACATCATTTTGGAGCAGTATGGACAATTTAGAAGTTATTGAGTGGGGTGAGATTAGAATTGGGAATTGTAATAACTCAATTAGAGATAATTTCCATCTTTGGATTCTCAGAATTGAACACAAGAACTGGCACTTAATATGAGAGCCATCCATATTCACCAGGTTGAACTGAGCCTAAATAACCAGAGGGTCCGAGAGGTTTAATTACTTGTCAGAACTTACAGAGATACCTAGTGGTAGAACTAGGACAAGAATCTAAAGTAGTGTTTTCTTTCTTAAATACAACCGGGAAAAATTGATTGCATACATACCACTTGAAATATGAACAATTTTGCTATGTGTGTTTAGAAATGTACTTTAAAAATATACACAAGGGTAAAGTTATATCTATACCTCATGTCTTTCCTTATTGTGTGCTTATTGTTCTGAGTCCATGGCCTCAAATATTCAAGTTCCTACTTTCCCAATGATCCCTGAAGTCACTTTCCATGCTAGTTACTCCTCCTATTCCCAGGTTTCTGTCTTCTAATACCCAAGGGAAAAAGCAGTGAAACAGAGAAATAAAGTTAGGCTGGGGAAAAAATTACCACCAGCACCATTAGCTATTAAGACATGTCATTCGAAACCTAATATAAAATTTTACATATTTTATTTTACATATATTATATATATATATATATATATATATATATATATAAATAATAGAAAGACTCTTAGAAAGACTAAGAGGCAACCATTTGCAACTGTGCTGTGTTATCTTTTCTTTTTGCAGTTATTGTTTCACCCTGAAAGACAATGTTTTCTCATGAGGTCCAAAGGTTGACATTTCTGTGAACTTAATTTATATGTGTCCAAGGACACTTCAAAGGTTAAGTAAATTCTATTTCTAATACCATGATCATTAAATGGTAAATGCTAGCAGCTTTAGATTTTGACAACTTTGGGCCCTTAATTTTGAATAAAGATTCTACCACCATTGTGAAATATCAGATGTTACACATTAGCAGTAGGCTGTAGAAGTCTACTGTATAGGATTTACCAAAACAGATTTTATGAGGTTTTGGCTGGTTCCAGAACTAGAATTAGCCTTAATATTTTATGTATGTATATTCTATTCTATATATATATTCTTACTTGAAATTTAGTATCCAATTCATTTTAATCCAATTGCCTTATTTTTGAAGAACTATCTAGGGCAATGAAAATTTTATAAACTGCCTAAAAATACCAAAATTATTATGTAGCCATTTTGGTCTTCAGGAGGTCAAGGGGTTATCTTTGCTTAGATAACTTGTAATCATTTTATACATCCTCTTCTATTTACTGATTTGGAAAAGACAAAACAAAAATTAAAATTGAAAAGGAATCAAAGCACTTGTTATAATTGAGCATGGGAGACGCAAGCCAAGGGTACACCTGCATAACAGTGAATGTTCTTTTGCAGTTAACACCTGCATTTTTCTATTAATAGAAAGCACAAGTTTAAACACAGAGGAAAATGGCTTACATATCCAATAAAATTTGGAACGCACAACTACCAGCAATATCAGGGGATTTTCACCCAATATATTTGCCAATAAAAGGGTAATATGAATAAATCCTTCCGCATTATGGGCAATCAAATGCTCACTAACAGGTACTACTGCCTAAATATAATTCCAGAAGTGCTCTGTCTGTGTCAAACCTAATACTACTGAGGCTTAAAATTCACATGTGATAAGTTGGAGGATATTTCTTAATAATGGTTTAAATAAAAGGAAATTATGTGAAGATTCTGAATTAAATGTTCCCACATTGAGTGGGCTCAGTTTAAATGGCTCTTGTCTCTAGATGGCATGTTTCCTGCTGTCCATATTCCTTTATACTGTACACTCAAAGAAGTAGGAAATATTTAAAGAATACATTATTTGTTTCACTAAAACTTATGACTCTATCTTGTAACTGTTATGAAGATTGCATTGAGTGTCACAGCTCATTGAAATGGCTCTCACCTCTCACACTTCCAGCCTCATAGTCACCACTTCTCTGAAGCCTATGAAGATTCCTCCAGGAAAATTAGTGGCTTCTTCTTTGTTTCCAACTACTGTCTTGTAGCATTTGTCACCCTACTTTGTAACTACTCCTTCTAGCCCCCAAGTGTAGCATAAGGATCTGGCACGTATTTTACTGAATAAATGTGAATGCCACATCAAGTATGCACCAGAGCGTAAGAACAACATCTACCATATAGTTTAATGGTGCTTTTTTTTTTCTCAAAAATAATTTTACTTTGAAGACCAAGGTTTGACATGGAAGGTAGTCAAAGAAATACCATGTCACTCTTGTGTTTAAACTGACACATCTTGAGTTTGCCAATGGACTAGCACTGTGCTCTGCGCACTAGGATTACTAATACATACAGTTATATAAAAGTTTTGGGGCAGCTATTACCTACCAGGCACTGTATTAGGTTCTAGGGTAATAGATGAATAAGGCAGAGTAGTTGACCTTAAGGAAATACCGATTGAGTAAAAGAGACATCCTATTCTCAGAGACTTTAAATATTTAACTAATAGAAATACATTCTATATTTATCATTTATTTATTTTTATTGAACAATACTGACACACAAAAAACAAAACAAAATAGGTTAATGCGACTTTCAGAAAACCTATTTTCCCTCCTTAAAAACAGAACCGTAATTGTTTGGCTAGCTTGACACAAATATAAGAATCTGGCCTAAAAATTCTTATTCAAGAAGTGTAACATGGCGATGGAGGGTATAGCTCAGTGGTAGAGTGCATGCTTAATATGCACAAGGTCCTTGGTTCAATCCCTTGTTCCTCCCTTAAGAAAACATAAACCTAATTACCTCTCCCTGCCAACAACAAACAAACAACAAAAAAAGTGCAATATATATGACATTTTAATACTTTTTTTAGCCTAGCCATATCTGAGAGAAAGAGGGAAAGCAGAAAGAGAGAGAGATTTCCCCTCTCTCTCTAGGAAAAAGAAAAAAGAAAGGAGGATGGAGAGAATGAGGAGGAAAAGGAAAGGAAAAGAAAGTAAGGTAGAGCTTAGTTTAAAGAAAAAGAAGATAAGAACAGGATTAAAGGAGACTTGGGAAGAGAGAAAGGAAAGAAAAAGGAAATGAGGAAAATAGAAAAGGAAAATAGTGGAGAAGAAAGGTCTAATGTGGACAAAGAAGACAAATAAAGATACAGAAGTCAAGAAGAAATCAAAAGAATCAGCTAAAATTGTTGATTTTAAGGTTTCTGATGGTTGAGAAATGGAGGGGTGATAAATGCAGGGGATAGTTACATTTTTGTGATGGCTTTTAGAATTATTTAACTATTTGAGTTGAATGAATATATAACTTGGATTAAAATAAAACCTAACATTAAAATCCTCCCTTGACCTTAAACATTTATTCACCAATCCTTTCTCTGCTCCCTTTTATGGCGATGTACCTTAAAAGTTTTCTCTAAGTGTTCTTTTAATAATTTTTTTTAAATTTATGGGGTTTTTGTGTATTCTTTTTTACTGAAGTGTAGTCAGTGTACAATGTGTCAATTTCTGGTGCACAGCACAATACCTCAGTCATATATGAACATACATATGTTTGTTTTCATATTCTTTTTCATTATAGGTTACTACAGGATATTACACACATATAGTGGCTGTATTATATACATATAGTGACTATGCCATGGCTGCGTTGCGCTGCTCGCCCCCATGCACACTAGCAGTGTTGCTTTTATATGGGGGTCCCAGGCTGTTCTGTTCTGCACACACTCCCAGCCACAGCCTGTACCACACTCCAGCCTCCTGAGGCTGCCTCTATGCAATTGGCCACATGCCTCTCCCTAGGCTTCTCACTGAGCTCCAGAAGCCAGTCCTGGCCTGCACTTGCCGGCTCGCATGCCTGGCTGGGAATCGCAGGGAACCTTTGTTCGGGCTTCTCTCAGTTCTGTCGGCCAAGAGATTTCTGTTTTCCCTTCTGAGCCTCAGAAGCTTCCTTTCTGTCCCCGCTGACCTCCCAGCTGGAAAGAGGGCATCCCAGCATGACAGTGAGCACTTTCCCTTCTTTGCTGCTCCCTCGCCATGGGATGGGTCCTGCGCTAATTTCCTTTTTCCTTTTTTTTTCTCTTCTATCAGTTTTTGTGAAGAATCTCCTTGTATTTTAAAGTAAAAGATGTTCTGCCAAAGTTCAGTAGGTGTTCCGTGGGAATCAATGGGTCTTTAGATGTAATTCTCAGTGTATTCTTGGAGGAGGTGAGCTGTGTGTCCTACTCCGCCATCTTGGCATTCCCCCTCCGAATATGACAAAATCTTGGTAATTCTTTATTGGTGATGGGTATATGAGGCTCATTATACTATTATTTTTACTTTTTACTGTGTTTGAATTATTTTGAAACACTTAGACTGTGATTACTTCTGACTACCCCCCTCTATTGCTTTTACCCTAATGTAAATCATCACCATCTCTCATCGGGATAATTGCAATAGCCTGTAATATCATGCCCCGGTATCTACAAATGCCAAAATAAATCTGTTTTCAGGCAGAGTAATCCTTTGCAATAGAAATGAAAATGAATCCAACCTTTACTTATAACTCTGCCTGGTCTCCGCATGCCCCTCAAAGTAAAAGCTAAAGTTTTTGCAATGTTCCAAAAGGCCTTCCATGACTTTGCTCCCCTTAAGTCTCTAACCCCACCTTCATTGCTCTTCCCCACCGGATCCAGTCACACTGTCTTCCTCCTCATGCCGCAGATGTCCCCACCTTAGGGCCTCTGCTCTAGCTGCTTCCTCCACCCAGCACCCCCATGACTAATTCCCTCTTTTGCCTTAAGGTTTTGATAAAATGTCACTTTCTTAATGAGATCAAGGGTGACCTTTTATCCTGTCAGCAAGTAAAATCACAACCTGCCCCTTCCCATTTCAGACAGTCTCCGTCTCCTCAACTTGCTCTATTTTTCTCCATAGAGTTTATCATTTTAAAATATTTTTTCTAATTTATTTTGTTAATTTATAACTTTCTGTCTGATAGAATATAAGCTTTATCAGGAAAGCAATTTTTATTTATTTTCTTGCTAGTTTGTTTAATGAATGCTATATCCCAAGTGCCTAAAATAGTACTTGGAACATCATAGGCAATCAGTAAATATTTTGGAAGAGAATGAGTGAATGAATTTTTAAACTAGTGATAAAATTACACTTGAAGCAGTAAGTGTGATTGTGTGTATACAAGCCGTACTAAAAATAAAAATTTAACAAATGTCAATTTAAATAAAATATGGAATTTGGAGTTGGTTGTTAGTTTACAGCGTTTTGGTTTGGTGTTTACTCACCTGGAGTAGTTACTTGCCAGGTAAAAGAGCACACACATTCTAATTAGTGTAATGGTTTCAGTTGAGTTTTGAGTGAGACAATGAAAAGTAGTGCTTTGACATTTGCTGAAATATATGTTAGGTGTTTTCCCTCCCTATTTATTGCTGTTCAAGGGATGCTTATCAGCAAAGAATGTTAATTGCTGAGTTAATTATTGTGATAAGTGCTATAGAATGTATCAGAAATAAATTTTTATTACAAATGGATAAAATCACCTTTTATAACTCCCCTTTTCCAAGAGGAAAAACTAGATGGAGGAAAGTTTATTTGAAAGCTGTGTTTAATCCTCATATGTTCTCAGTGTGAATCCACACCTCTGGCTCGTTAAGAAGAATCCACCTGCAGTCAGTATTAAATGAAAGAAAAGAGAAGAGTTATCTTTGAAATTGGAAACACAATTTAAAGAGTCTAAAAAGGAGAAAAAATGTACTGTGCTTATCCATTTGCATAACATATTTAAAAACATTAGATAAAATACAGAAATTTGGAAAGAGAAAGTGCAGTAAGTAAAAAGCTGGCAGGCATTTTTTTCCCATTGATTCTTTGACAAGTAATGATATTGCTGAGAAGGATGTGAAAGAAGAGGCCCAAAATTATATTTACTTGCTTTGATCAACCAACTAGTTGAATGAATGATGCAGTAATGAAATGGAAAATTCAGGGAAATATATATCTTGATTTCAGTAAGCCTATCTTCCATGATATCTTTATAGACAAAATGGAGAAACTACTAACCAAATGGACCAAATACTAACACAAGTGGATACATTTTAACTGGTTGGACAAATGTACCTAATGCTTACTGATGAATGGATTAATGGAAGCTTTAATTACACAAACAAAACTCTTCGGCTTTTGGTGTGTATACTCAGGAAAATAATAATGATGTCTGATATAGTATCCCATTTTATAGTTCACAGAGAGCCTTCAGGTAAAATATCTCATTTGATCCTCATCATAGCCTTGTGCTGAAAGCTGGGACAATGTGATTGTTTATTTAACTAGATATGGAAAATGATTTTCAAACTGATTTTATTTTTCAAATGAAGTGATTATTTTTATTTAACTAAATCTGGGTAAATGATTTGCCTAAAGACATGTTAATATGCTTATTAATATTTCAGATGACACAAAGCTAAGAGGGATAACGAATATGTTGGATAAAATATTACAGATTCAAAACATCCCCAAAGTGGATGTATAGGACACATCTAATAAGAGAAGAAAGTAATTATATACGTGGGCAATAAACTGCGTTTTCTCTTTCGAGCATGTATCTCAGTTTGTAATCATACCCTTGTTGCTGTGATTATTTGATTAATGTCTGACTGTTTCTAGAGACAATATGGGCATTGTGATCCAAGTGTCTGTGCTCAGCGATACATCTCCAGCACCTGGGGTCGTCCTTGGCACTGGTAGTTATAGAACGAATAAGTAGATAAATTCAGCACAAAGGTTATGAAAATGTGAAATATGAATTTCATAATCAAAAGACCTACCTTAAGAGTTTTATATAAAGAGAATAAAATGAAGTTGTGGTTGATAGAACAAAGGAAACATAAAAGAGTGTCTACTGTAATCTTAGCCTATGCCACTGTGCATGATTTTAAGCTCTACTCATATGAACAGGGTAATGGCCAACCAGATTGTGTGTGGAAGAGCATACTGGAAATTACTGAAGACAGTTGTAGACATTTAACATGAACATGTCTTTAGTTGAAATAATTTTTAAGCATTTGTAGGAAGGTAATTTTTAAGAAACAGATATATAACGAAGAGTTCCAAGGTGAAAGGAGGGTCAATGAATAGTCTAAGAAAGCAGGTTTATTCTGTATAAAAGTAAAACTTTTATAAGATATAAAAATAGAACCACCCAACACTGTAGGAAACAGTCTTGTGAAGTAAGGGAATCTGAGTTACTGTACGTATTTAAACAGACATGAAGAAACCTGCCAAAGTCACAACAGAGAACATTTATTTTCTTCGATGAAAATTTATTAGATTCCATTTTATTATAATGTATCCCTAATCAAATTGGTTATAATGTTCTTAAATATAAAATTAGTACAAAGCATTGTAGAAAATATATACCCTATATATATATATTTCTATTTTGACCTCTTAACCTGATTTTTGGCATTAGGCATTATATTTAAATTCTTGCCTTTATAAGAAAGAAGATACAATTTGGTTTTTGTTATTATTGTCAGGTTTAAAAATATTCAAGTTTTGAACAAAAAAGGAATTATATCAGATGGCTATTAAGTTGAAGATTTAAAAGCTATTCAAATGTATATGCATAAAGGTATTTTCTAAGGCGAATACTGTGTAAAGTAGGTTTTGGATGAAAACAAAAAAAAGTCTCATTCTTCCAAAGAAGTGTTTGGAGGTTTATAAAGGGAATTTTATGGTTTTAATACAGTTATGTATGTTAGATTTTAGTATTTGGGTGCATGAACTGGGACATTGACTCAATACTGGTGATGAACTGTTGTTTTGCTGTTAGGAATCATACTTTGCAAGTCCATCATTGAGAGGTTCTTCCTCAAGTATATCTAAAAGGCTAAATGTTTCCTGCTGTACTGAGTGCATTAATTCCCATTACCTTCTAGTGCCTTCCTGCTGGTAATCACTTGCAGACAACCACCTGTAGAAGAGCAGCACCATGTTTATGTATAAATAAAACAGGCTATATATGTGCTTTTCCATTTTTCTTTGCAAAAAAGGTGTTTTATTCCTGCTGCTCAATGCATTTTGCATATGTGTTGTTCTATAAATTTAAAGCAAGGCTAAAAAGAAAATTAAACAAGATTCATCTGGCAGTATTGCAAGTTAGTACCATACACCTGGCACATGGTTTCCAAAGCAAAGTGATTCTATGGGAAAAAACTGTTTGATAAGCTGCAGAACTAAAGCAGATGAGCAGATGACAGTGCATTGAAAATAGATAAAAGCCTGCAATGGGATATTGCAGGAAAGAGTGGAGATGAAATGAGATGAGACAGGGCAAAGGGAAAATCAGACAGAATAAGGAGAAAAAAATTCCTAAATGTGGGGTCTATTACAGTGCCAAACAGCTTCCCAAGAAATAGTGGAAACTCTGTCCCTTGAATAATTTCAAAGTAAAGTAAGCAATCAGAGTGAATATAAAGTGGTAACAAAACTACTTTAATGATTGAAGAATAAAATAATAAAATAAAGAAATAAAGAAAAAATTCAAACAGGTGATTTTGAGCCTGATAGTTTTGTTAAGTTCCTCTCTCATTAACAACAATAATTGTAACATTTAACATTTATGAAAGATATTTATAAATTCCTAAAAATCACAACTAATAAAAAGAATATGTTTTTCATCTTTGCAGGTATGTTGAAAATTAAAACTCACTGAGCCTCTGATGAGACTGCAGCCCTGCCAATACCTGGATTTCAGCTTGATAAGAGCCTGAATTGAAGATCAAGTTAAGCTGTGCTCTGACCTGACTCCTGACCCATGGAAACCGTGAGTTATTAAATACGTATTGTTTTAAACTGCTAAGTTTGTGCTAATTCATTATACAGCAATAGAAAACAAATGCAGGCATTAATACTTAATACAAAAAATGCTACTTAAAAGGTTTTAGAAAGCACATTTAATACAGTTTTGAATTGAAATGAATAATGTCAGAAAACTGCTTGTCTCATATTTGCTCACCTGTTAGTAACTTTATAATTTAAGCCTTTTTGCAGAGCACAGTTTTCATTTCCATCTCTAGTTAAATTAGGACTGGTGCGTCTTATCTAGGTTTTTAAAAATCTAGCTTTAGCTTTTGGGGGATAAAAACAGTACAATGACAGATTCCATTTTTTTAAACATTTTTTATTGATTTATAATCATTTTACAATGTTGTGTCAAATTCCAGTGTTCAGCACAATTGACAGATTCCATTTTTTTGGATTAAAAGTGTATATAAATTGTTTACAACTAATAATCAGAGAGTAATTTAGGAGAATCTCAAGTTTTTTTCTTTGTTCTAAGTATTACTTAAATGTGCTTTAAAATTCTCTATTAATAAAGGCCATATATGAAAAGCTTAAAGCTATTATTATACTCAGTGGTGAAAAACTGAAAACTTTTTCTCTAAGATCAGGATGATCACTCTTGACACTTCTATTCAACAGTAACAGAAATCCTAGCCTAGCAATTAGGCAAGAAAAAGAAATAAAAATCATCTAAATTGGAAAAGGAGAAGTAAAATTGTCCCTGTTTGCAGATAACATGCTCATGTATATAGAAAAACCTAAAGACTCCCCACACAAAAAGTTAGAACTAATAAACTAATTCAGTAAAGTTGCAGGATAAACAATGAACATACAAAAAGCAGTTGTATGTTATACATTAAAAAAATGAACTATCTGTAAATGAATCTAGGAAAACCATTCCATTTACAATTCCACCAAAAAGAATAAAATTATTTCATGGATATGACGCCAAAATCACAGTTAACAAAAGCAGAAGTAGAAAAGTAAGAATATATCAAACTAAAAAGCTCAGCAAAGGGAACGATCAGCAAAGTGAAAAGGCAATGAATAAGAGAAAACATTCACAAACCATGTATTGGATAATGAATTAATTTCCAAAATATATAAGGAACTCCTATAATTCAATAAAAAAAAATCCTAAGATTTAAGTAGATATTTCTCCAAAGAAGACATCCAAGTGGCCAACAGGTATATATGAAGAAATATTCACTGTCATTAGTCATCAGGGGAATGCAAATCTAAACCATAATGATGTATCACTTCACATCTGTTAGGATGGCTATTATTAAAAAAAAAAAAAGACAAATTTTGGCGAGTATGTGAAGGAATTAAAACCCTTGTATGTTCTTGATGGAAATGTAAAATGATGTAGCCATTATGAAAAACAATATGGTGATTCACAAAAAAAATTAAAAATAGAACTACAATATAATTCAGCAATCTTATTCCTGGGTATTACCAACCTCCCTAAAAAAAATTAGGATCTTGCCAACGTTTGGCATAACAATGTTCGCTGAAGCACTATTCACAATAGCCAAGATGTGAGAACAACCTATATGTCCATGAATGGATAAATAGATAAAGAAAGTGAGTATACATACATGCAATGGAATATTACTGGACCTTAAAAATGAAGGAACTTCTGTAATATACAACAACATGGATGAATATTGAGATATTTTTGCTAAGTGAAATAAGCTGGGGCAAGGATAACAAATTCTGCCTGATTCCACTTATAGGAAGGGTTTAACATAGTTAAAGTCATAGAATCAGAGAGCAGAATGGTGCCTGCCAGAGGCTAAGGGAACGAGAAGATGAGAGCTGCTAATTAACGGGCATAAAGTCTCAGCTACACAAGATAAACAGGTTCTAGGTATTTGCTGTACAACATTGTCCCTATAATTAACAATATTATATTGTCACTTGAAAATTTGTTAAGATGGCAGATCTCCTACTAAATGTTCTTGCCACAATCAAATAAAATTTTTAAAGAATTTTCAATTAATAAAGCAAATAATTTTAACAAATAGGAAGAATTATCTGTCCATTTGTATTGCTATTAAATAACTCAATAATTAAAATTAAATGTTCACTTGTTCTGTTTTTATCCAAATTAAAGAAGAATTATTTTCCTCATTACATTTTCCTACTTTTCTGTATGTGAAAAAACAATAAGCTGTGCTTTTGGCCTAGGTGGCTGTCATTTCACTTCTACTCCTACTAAAGAAAATCATTCACTCTATGACGCTGGAATGCAAGCAAATGTTGCATAGTGTTTTTGTGCTATATTAATATTAATAAGAACTGTGATAATGGCAGTCATCATATATTATCTATTTAGTGCTCGTCCCTATGAGATTTTTATATTTTGTCTAATCCTTATGTGAGATCAATGAGTTGGAAAATATTAGCCCTATTTTTCACCTGAGATGAAATGGAGGCTTAGAAAATTTAGGTGACTTATCTAAGCACATATATTTACCAAGTGTAGACCTAGGAATTTGAATGAGGTTCTTTGGATATAATTCAGTATGGAGTGATTCTGATAATTATAGGAACTTCTCCAAAAAACTGTTATTGTCTATATTAAAATACTCTTTTAAAAATATAATATAGGAGCAAAATATAAAATGAAAATAAAAATTTTGAGTATGTATCAAGACACTTTTAGAAAGATAATGCAATGAAATATTAATGAACAAGTGAGGGCAAAGTAATAATTAGATGGATGCATTTTAATGCCAGTTTCATTCATAGTCAAGCTTACAGAAAAACTGTCTCCACTGAAAATGTTTTCTATTAAATAGCCCATGCAGCCCCTCAACACACTGTAACATGGCTTGTTGCCTTTCTCTTGAAATTTCAATAATAGAAATCATTTGTGAATTCCTAATTCCAGTGAAAGTTTCCCCTTGTTATAGCCATGCTCTCTTAAATATTTGACACTGTTGACTACTCCTATTTGATAGTTTCTCCTTCTTTGGTTTTCATGACACTAATTATTCCAAAATTTCCTTCCATTTCTATAGCCAGTCCTTGCTCACATTTATGGGTTCATTCTTTTTTCCCTACATTTAAATATTAGTGTTATCTGGAGTTCTATCCTCAGCTCAATCCTCCTTTCCTCTGTAGGTTCCTCCTGGAAGATGAAATACAACCTTTGCCTTCAGCTACTACTTGACCACTACATATACCCAGACATGTTCTGTGATTTAAACTCATATAGACAGCCAAAGCTTACTTGAAGTCTATTCACGGATGTTCCTTAACTGAACCCATGATCTCCTCCTTACCCACAACCACATGTTTCTGGATCTTTTTTATTTCACTTTATATTTAGTGTTTAGTATGGGGCTCAAACATGTGTATTGAATGAATGGAATTACATATTTTTAGAGGTGTTTGTTCAATCTGGAAAGTGAGTAATGATTGTCAGATTTTTTTGTAATCACAAATACTTCTTTCAGATCAATAAGTAGTAATCTCATGGACTTCAAGGATTACTCATTTATCTGCTCTAAGTGGGCAGTTATTTATTCTAAGAGTATTTTCAAGTAAAATTATTAAGAGAAAATTATTTTTGGTTTCCCTTTTCTTCTCTTCCCTGAAAATTAGATTTTTCTTATAGTGTTCCCATATTCAGGAACACAATGCTTGCAAAAGATACCTTAAACATCATGATAATGTGTACTAGTTAGTTATTGCCATAATACTGCTACATAACAAATTTCTGAGATATGTAAACTAATTTTTTCTCAGTGACCTTTTATGCAGATTGGCTGGAATAGGCTCATCTTGCCTAAGTTCACTTTGATTTGTATCCAAGTTGAGGTTGAGCTCAGGTCCATGCCACATATTTTTACTCCTCCTTGGACTAGAGGGTTGATCAGGACATGTTAATTTTATGGCGATATGCCATAGTTGAGGTGATATATAGTCTCTGAGTGTGGGAGAAGGAGAAAAAATATGTTTAATGTTGATGTTAGAAACCCTTCACAGAGGAGGTCATATTTGATCTGGACATTGAAGAATGGGAAATTAAAATTAGTCATTCAGAGAATGAAGGAAGAACATTCCAATTACTGATAATGAATATATTAGCTTAAATGATTTATTATGTTAGCTGAGAGAAGATTTATTTGAGTTTTAGCAGAAAAGCATGAAAACTGAAATCTCAACTTACAAAAATGACTACAATAGAATTTAACAAACAGGCAAACAGACCCTTCTGGCATTGAGATAATGCATATTAGAAAGGTTGTAGCTCATTGAATTAAAAGACAATGGCAAACTAGTTGCTTGGGACCTAATAAATCCATTGATGTGTCTGCTTTAGCTTTAATAATGGTTTTTGAAAATTTGAACTTATAATTTAATACTGGGCAATTTTACATAGAGATCCAAATCTCTGATAGTGTCGAGTTTGTATTCCAACATGAGAAGAGTTGTCTACAGCTGTATGGTGGGTCCTTTGTTAAAAGGGATATATACTTTCCAAGTTAGTTCAGATTCCATGGGGTTTTATCGTCTCCTTTACCCAGAGATGGATTGTGAGTTGCTATCTGTCATTAAGTATGGACTATTTGTTCTGGTAGAAGAGAAATATTTGTCTGTACTCTATCAAAAATAGATGCATGAAACAAAACAAAACAAAAGAGATATGTTTCAAGAAAAATGAGTGGAAGCATATTTGTGAGGACTATTTCTCTGTTTAATATGTTAATGAGATGCTATATTAGAAGATGATGATAATAAGAAGCTATTAATAGGGAAGAGGGTATAGCTTAGTGGTAGAGCACAAGCTTAGCATGCACAAGGTCCTGGGTTAAATCCTCAGTACCTCCAAAAATAAATAAATAAATAAACAAACCTAATTACCTCCCCCACAAAAAAATTTTAAAAAATTTTTAAAAAGATGCCATTAATAGGAGACTTTCCAAAAGCAGTAAATCTATATAGTTTTATGTTTTCTCCCAGTGCTGCTGCCACCAATACTATATTTAATCCTCAGGGTAATTTATCACATTGCAGGGTCAAAAATTCCCAGAAATTAGTCACCCCAAACTCTGAGAATCTCAAATCCTAATTTAAAAAATTATGTTATTATCCTCTTTGAGTCCACCTCCCCTCCTAGAAACTACCTATGTTGAATTTGTAGTCTGTTCAAGGAAGAGAGAAACTTACCCTGGACTGTTCTGGGCAAAGCTATCCTGACAGTCATCTTTTGTTATTTCTTTTCCTATAGCATCAACATCAGAAAAATGGGAAATATTGGTATGTGAGGAAACATGTTGTACATTAGACCTAGTAGAGTACAAAGAAATATCTCAAATTGAACGTAATATCATTTCAATGTCCCAAGAATTGTATAGTCTTAGGGAGTATATGAAATAATGCAGCATCTGTTAAAACAGAAAAATCTTTTGGCCTGGGAAGCAAGTATGTTCATCATTTCCAGAGATAAGTTGCTGTGGTTTATGTTTTTCCCCCTCGCTGGACTTGAACTGGAAGCTGTCCCTAGAGAGGCTGACTGAGGGCAGAGGGAAGCTGAGAGCTGGCCTCCACCAGTCTAGCTTCCATGTCCCCCTACTGGCAAGACGCTGATGGGCCCTCAAGTTCATTTCTTCAGTTTGGGTTGGGCCCAGAAATAGTCCTAACTGTGCTGCCCAGCGGGGTCGCTCTAGCCTCCCGTGCCCCCACAGGCCAAGGGCCACACAGCAGCCCTCCAGGGATAAAGGACACACAATTCCACTTAAGAGATCAAGCCAGGTGGGAGCTGTAGGCTTCTGGGAGTAGATGGAGATGAATCCAGGGACATGGCTAAAATACACTTGATTTGTAAACGTGATAGGTTTGGAAAGTTAACCCTCCAAATCTGAGGAACAATATAATAGTTTCTTAATGGGAGAGGAGGGAAAAAGCATTTTTCATTGCCAGAAAGATTTAAAATTGAATAGAGAAACATTTAAGAGATAAAAAATGAATAGCATTAATACTCTTTAGTGGAAAATAGGTGCCTGTTTACTGTCGGTTCCTTTAGTGTTGAAGAGAATTGGACAACTAGAATCATGGGGGGTCAATGATATTATTTTATTATAAAACCCTATGTTTTCAAATTAAGATGCCTAATTAAGCCACCATGTTAGGCTTATACTTTTTTTTTTTTTTGGTTGCAGTGGTTGACACCTGACTAGTTTTTTAAAAATGATATTTAAGAGAATTTAGTTTATAAATTTACTTTATTAGCTTTATAAGAAGTATTTAGCAGTTGGGAAATTGTAACCAGAAAACAAAAATATAAGAAAATAAAAAAAATTTAACTGTGGCTTAAAATGTTTATAAAGAAGATAGTAAGTGGGAAGAGGAATTATTGAAAGTTCCTTTAAAATTATTTGAGAATTTCCTAATTCTGTAAATAAACTGAGCTTGAAAAGGAATGTAAAGTGAGTTTTAGGCTTAAACATAAACTAAGCTTTTATAATTGTAAATTTAATTGGTTGATTGTTTCAATATTAAACTTCTGAATATTAATTTCTATAAATAAAAACCACCCCTGATGGTAAAAAGCAAAAACAAAACAAAACATCCCACAAAACCCCCTTTAATATTAGGAATAAAGCATGTATCCACAGGCATAGAGGTTTTGGATATCATTTTTCAAGGCTTAAGGGCTTTCGGCACATACTCAAAGTCCCTATATTCCCACCTGTCCAGACCAATATTAGGGGCCAAAACTCGGCAATAAATATTACTGGTATATGTAAAACTGCTCCACGAAGATTTTAGTAAACTTCAAATATAACTAAAATGTCAGTAGGGTTTGATTTTCAATTTGAATGTTTACACCAAAACCTTTACAACTTTTATGTTACCCAGTTATGATAGCTTTTGACTTCGGTTCGAATCAGTTCTCTGAAACAACTGTCTTTGCTTACCTGTGCTTGCTGCGTATTACTCAAACAAAAACAATGTGAGGTAACTGAAACGTGTGATTAATTTCCTTGAAAATTTATTTAACCTAAGTTTTTGTTGGCTTTCAACAATTCAAAATTTCTTTGACATTTTATATTTTTAGTGGATTTAGGCTACCTCAGGGTTTAGTAATGCATTTTCAGTAGAGTCTGGGTTGTGTTCTCTTGTATAGTGAAGTTCTAAGTGGTGTTCATTTCACTTCTTCACATTTTTTCGTGTTTTTTTATTTTCCTTATGATGAGCATAATAGGAGGAAAGGTTACAACAATGTGAATTTTAAAATATATTTTTCCCCAGAGATATCTTAACTATATAAAATGAAATCATGAATTGTGTGGTATAACATTTTCTGGGACTTTAATATTTTAAAGATTGAAAAGTATCCCATTGTTAAAGGAAGGAAGGAGCTTTGCTCCAAGCACAATCTCTCCTGTGATGTATCTCAACTTAGAAGGCTGTGGACTAATTAGACACACAGCATATGCCTCCTTATGGTTTCATTTACCCTATATGGGTTTCCATTCTTTGGTCAGAACTTGATGGATATGTTCTTTTGCTGCTAAACTTTTCCTTTTGAAGAAATTGATTTTAATTACCAAATTTAAAAAGGGAAACACAAAAACCTTACCTAGTACTGAGTCATAAAAAACTGCAGCAGGTAGCCTTAGCCACATGATGGTCAACCTTAGACAGTGTGACTTTTGCCAAGGACTCTGATTGCCATCCTGCTGAACTCAACTGCAATTCTTGTGTCAGCCAGATCCTGTCGTGCAAATCAATCACCAGGTACCTTTTGAGCTCTCATGGACATTTAAGATTCCAAAGCTCAAATCCCACATACCTTTACAGAAGAAGCAGGGAGAGAAGCCACCCCTCAGTCCTGCACTCAATCCCAGCATGATATGCAGTAATGACCTGTCAGGAAAGGAGGCTGTGTATCCTCACACTGTGAAATATCCTGAGGGACTTTCTTTACGAATTCAAAAAAAGATTCAGCAGGGCTCTAGGCAAGATCTCATGCGCACAATTTCAAAAGTGCATCACCATCCTTTAAAATGTTTTTCAGAGGATATCATTACCTTGGTGATTTTTATCTGTCCTTTTAAAAAATTATAAAAATGAAAAGGATGGCCTGAAACAGTCTCCTGGCCACGAAAAATAGTTACCTGTTTTTTCAAGGTTTATTATTTCTCTTTTTACCTTAGCAGGGTGCTCTTTGCCTTTTAAGCATTTACTGGTTTAGTTTCATTTTTGCCCATTCATAATGTGATATTGAATGGGTGATATGTGTGCATTAGTCATTGTGCAGAATTTGTTAGAATTAATTTAAAGGCTAAAACTAACCACATTTCATCTTTTCCTGATAACCAGATGATCTTCAACACACTAGGACAATGGTACTTATACTTTCTGATACATAGGCCACCTAGGGGAAAACCTCTATCAGGAAAAGTCATAAAATTAAAGATGTGCATATAAATTGAGAGGACTCGCAGATTCCCTGAAGCTCTGTGTTCCAGGTTGAATTGGGATTGAGGAAGCCAGCAGTTTAGCATTCACGGTATTTGTTAGGAAACAATACCTAGGAAAGTGAAGGCGAGGGTGCAAGATTGGGCAGAGGGAGCACCTGAGCTGTGACACAGAACCAACACGCTTTAGTCAATCACAATCGTATGGGAGCAATTACACTCAGGAGTTAGAATGGCTCTTCAGTACTGTCAGGAGGTGGGCCCTCCTGTGTTGGTCAGTCAGATTGTATGTGAGCTTCCTTGCAAGCAGTGGTGGTAGACCACCATGCAGTGAAGAAAGCCCTGAATGGGCTGATGGCTCAAGTGTGTTGATGACAGCTCTCCCAACAGCTAGGGCAACACGTTCTTCCCTGGATGGGATCTGGGCGATAGATACATCACAGTGTCTGTCAAAGCCAGGTTATGAGAAACCCTGCCCTAGAATCTTCAGCTTTCTCCTTTCAATTTTAGCCACTGAAATAATTTTCTGATTTCATTTCTAAAATCTAATCCAGAGACCAATTCAATTATATAGTTTATGCGTTACTTAAACAACAGTATTTATCTAGATGTGGTTTACTGAGTAGGTGACTTTATTTGTATTTTGGACTTATTTTAAACTTTCTGGTCTTTAAAAAATAATTTTATTTTAACAATTACATTTTAATCTAGTGAGTGGTTTCAAACAGATATTAAAAGTAACAAGAAAATTTTGAGAATGCAGGAAGTGCTGATCTTACTACTATAAAACTTGGTAAATCCAAAAGGGAATCTTTTTTGCCCTGGTTCCATTAGTGTAGCTAAATAACTGATAGGCATGGAGCAGAAACAGGAATAAATAGAAATAAAGCAGATGACATCATTGCCCTCGTCATTATAAAGAAAATTAACTGAAATAGAAACAAGATGAAAGATAATAGTAACTTGCTTTTCACTTTAAAAAGTCATTGAAATAATGGAAGTAATTTCCTCATTGTTAGATATTTTCACCTTTTTATCTGTTTAGGTTGTCACTGAAATATTTTTATGCCTAAATCTAATTATGCAAGGGGGCAAGTATTATTTTCAGTGTGCCATATTTAATTCTCTAACCTGTCTTTGTTCAGCAAGGCCCTGAAGGGATGAATGATAGCCTGACAGGTTTTCAATAAATAATGACAATTTATCAGTAAAGAGGCTTATTTTCAAGAGATGAATAGCTAGATACAGCTGTAACATTAATCCTGAAGACAAAATAGCATTAACAGAAATCATAAAATCTGGAGGACAAAGTAGTTTGGTTGGAAGCCAAAGAGGGTGGGAGCCAAATGTGTGGGAGCAGAGCAAGGATACATTTTAATGTAGACATGTTGCTTTTGAAGTGGTGTGGCACATCCAGGGAGAGGTATCCTAAGAAAGTAGCTAAAAATACAGGTCTGGAGTTGAAGGGTGAAGGTCAGGCTCACTTAACAGAGGTGTCTGCTCTCACTAGGTAGGCTCTCCTAGGTTAGGAAATGTGTGAGGCATGTTTCATAAAGAATGGATCAAGGGGGCTTGGTCCCCACTCCAGCGAGTAGGCAGTGTGGTCTGTTGGATAAATTATGTCCAGAGCTATAGTTCTATCATTAACTGTTTGATGTTGAATAAATCTCTCTGAACTTTAGCTTCCCCTGTTATTAAAAATGGGAATATCAAAACCTATTGATGCTCCCTTAAAGAGCAATTTGGATTAAAAGTGAAAACATTTCATAAATTTAAAGGTGCTATTCAAATACATGCTACAATTATAATATAGGATATATATGATTGGTTGTTTGAAATATTTTAAGTATGAAAGGAAATATGTAAATTATTCACTCAATAAATATATGTTGTATAAGGCATTAAATTATTGCTATAGAGAGGAAGATAAATAAGACGTGGTTTCTTCCCTCTCATGGCTCATAAGTCCTATCAAGAAAAATAATACATAGGCGTGGGTCAAGTACAAACAGACAGAAAAGTAAGCGAAGGTTGTTATACGTGAATGAAGGAATGAAGGAATAAACAGGTACACAGAGGAGATGTGTCTAACCCAGGTTTAAAGTTTAAAAATAGCCTTCTTGGAAGAATCTGTCTTAAAGCACAATAAGTTGTTCTTCAGATAAAGAAGGAGTGGTGGAAAGTAAGAAAATCCCAAGCCCAGGCAATGTCAAGAGAAAATGTGGAACATAAAATGCTTGAGGACAGTTGGCAAGAAATGAGACTAGAGGTAGAGAGGAGAGGGAGGTGGTGGTTAGAGGGCCTATGTCATACTAAGTTACTTGAATTATTATAATGAAATAATAGTTATATGAGGAGGAGTGGGGTAATCAGATTTGCCTTTTTAGATGGAGCCCTCTGGCAGTGGTGTGGAAGTTTGATTAAAGGAAAGGATACGGGAATCAGGAAGACAAGTCTGGAAATTATAGCAATAGACCAGGAATAGGTGATGGGGGTTTGAATTAACTTCAAAATTAATTCAGATTTTAAATATTGGTGACTGATTGAAGGGTGAAAAGTGAAAGAGGGGAAAGAAATGTCTCCCTGGTATCTGAATGGATGGCTGTACCAACTGCTGAGAAGGAAATTGTTGAAGAAGAACACGTTTAAAGAAAAAGCATTTTTGTTTGGGCATTTTGAATTAAGTGGTGTCTGTGTGATGTTTAGGCAGACACATGTAACAGGAAGTTAGACATATGAGCCTGAAGCCCAGTGGACAGAACCTCTTATGAGAGAATTTTGGACTAGAGATCTAGATTGAAGAATCATCAGCAGATAAAAAGATGAAATAGATAAATAGATAGATGATAGGATAGGCAGCTTTAAATAAATGTTTAGTTAATTTGTATCCATGGTGCCTAGAATAATGCCTGGTACTTGGTAGTATTCCATGAATATTTATTGACTAAATATGAGAAAATTTAAGTTGTGAAAATAGATTCCATACTCAGAGAAAGACACTAAGAATGAGCGTACAAAAGTGGGTTGAGGTGGAAGACCACCGATATTTAAGGTGTCAGCAAAGGGCACGCAGTGAATAAAGAATAGAAATACACAGAAGTATGAAGAGAATTGAGTAAAGGGTGACACAATGAAAATCAAGAAAGGATAAAATGAAGGAGAAAAAATCAAGAGTTCTAATCCACTGTTACGCCAATCATATGACATTGAGGGGGCTGTAGTTGGGTGCTAGAGCAGAGTCAGAACTGGAAGGGATAATTGACTCTTCTCTGAATTTGATTTATGGATGCTGAATCTCAAGTATATGGGCTTATGGGTCACTGGCACTTTCTCCATTACGTGGAGAAAGCTTTCAAGATAAAGTATGTTCCATGATTGTTCCTTTCTATTACTTTCCACATAGGAGCCTGTTCTCTTTTTAAAACTTAAACTAATATTGTTCCTTCCCTGCCTGGAAGTCTTTAATCGCTCCCCATTGTACTTCTCCTGGCCAATTATCCTGTTACAATTTGGCCTCTGCCAATTTCTCTGCCTTATCCTGTTCATTATTCTCCTTTGCTTGATATACTAAAAACCCTTTCGTGACTTAGGTTCTCTTTAACATGTTTTTTTTCCCCTTCAACTTGGGATGTTCTTTCATTCACATAATGGTTCTTTCTCATTAAGTCTTAGCTTAAATGTCACCTCCTAAATTAAATCTCTTTAAAAACCATAATCCAAAAGTTTTCCTCTATTTAATCTCTCAGCACCTTACACTCCTTTCACTGGATTTATTATAGTTTGCAATTATGTTGTTGGTTATTATTTTTTCTTATTCCTTTTTAGCTTTCCTTCTTAGCCTTGTTTGATTGGTTATTTTATACATATTCTCTGCAGAATTATAATCTCCAGAATGATGGGGCCATATCTCTGTGTTCACTTCTTCATACTCAATGCCTAGCTTAATATGTATATAGGGAATAAACAATAGTGCTTGCGCATTTAACTATAAGTAATTCATTTATCTCTATAGACATAGCTTGAGGGTACACAGAAAAGATTTTTTAATTGCTATTTTTTAAATTTTATTTTATTGAGTTATAATCAGTTTACAATGTTGTGTCAATTTCCAGTATAGAACACAATTTTTCAGTTATACATGAACAGACATATATTCATTGTCACATTCTTTTTCACCATGAGCTACCACAAGCTCTTGTATATATTTCCCTGTGGTATACAGTATAATCTTGTTTAAATTGCTATTTTTAAATATGCCACTTAACCACATAATACAACTCTCTGAAATTCTATTTTTTGGACATATGAAGAGTTGGGTTGTGAGCATTTTCAAAAATAACTGATTTGAAAGCAGCATTAACCTTAGTATAATTTGAGATTCAAAACAAAACAAAAACAAAAACAAGGATATTTTTTGTAAGGCATAGAACTACGTGACTGAAATACAATGTATTTTACTAATTAATCTGAGCCTCTTATTTAACAACTTTCTAGGCTCCTAATAGAAGGTACAACCAGAAATTCTCACTCTTTGAAGTCATACATTTATGAGATAATGTAACGTCGTAAACTTAACGAATCTTCACTATTTTACTTTGGTTCTTTCCTCTCATTAAACTAACTCTCCTCTCACTGTAGTTATCCATCTTAGTAACTCCAGTAATTTCAACTCAGAAAATCTTTAATGGATATCTGTTATGAGCTGAGAATATTGTAGAGTTGAGAACAGAATACACATTAGAAGTTGTATCTATGCTCAGGGTGTTTAGCATCTGTTTCAGGAAGACTATAAGACAAAGTTGAACCTTTTAAGTGCCAGCTGGTGTGATACAGATTAACAAAATGAAGATGGGTTACAGCAGCCAAGGAGGTGTATCTTCAAAAAGATGGCTTGAATTGGGTAAATCAGAGAACATGGGAGATATATGACATTCTGTGACTAAAGAATATTTAAAAGTCTCTAAAGGGAAACTGCCCCTGAAACATTACATGCAAAGCAGGGCTGCTGACCATAATAGAGCAGAGATGTGCCCACCAGCTCTAAAGCCAAATTAAAATAGTGTCCTTGCCTCAGGTGGGAAAACACCCTTGTGAATGAATAAATGATGATAGTCATAGATTTTCTGCTTGAGTAAACGATGGATGAATTACTCAATAAGCAGCCTGTCTATAGAAAAGGTCTGGTTTCTTATCACATATCCTCCATACAGAGATGCCAGCATTTGCATAGAAATAAATTGATTTGAGAAAGGGCAGAAAAGGAGATGCAGTAGTGAGGGGTATGGGAGCTGGCAACAAACTGCAGAGGAAAATATCCTTACGGGTTGTTTAACAACACTCTCTTCCACTTATGGTATATAGTGTCTTTGGTAATTTAACTCACATGGTCATTTCACATCCATGTCATTTTAGATAAGAAAGGAAAATATGATTTTAAAAGCAGAGTGGTGACTTTTATATCCATGCATCAGTCATTGCATGAAATCTTAATAGAAAATTTATATACATTGCCATTTGAAAATAAGTAGCTGTACTTATTTTTAAAAATTTAAAGATTTTATAAATGAAAATTTCTCTTATGGAGAATCTGAGTAGGATCTTTTTGTGTGTTCATTCTTACTATTTTTAATTTTTTGAAATTTTCAATAAAAAGATTTTAAAGGATGTCTGTCTGTCTATCTATCTTTTTTTTTTTCTATCCAGTGTATCCAACTGCAAGTAAAGCTATGTGGTTTTAGAGAATCACATTTTACATAGGAAACTATCCCAGGGCTTTCTTTCCTCTCCTTTTTATCCTTAAATAAATGCATATATTTGTTATTATATCTCTAAGAAAATATTACCTAAAAGTTTAAATAAATTTAAAAAACACTCAGATAAAATTGGAAGTACTGGGATAAACAAAATTAAATATTTTCTTATTATAGGACCCTTTGATTTTTAAAAATATGTGCATTGTGAATCTTTAGGAAATGGCATATCATCAAAATATTTTTAAACTTCTAGATTTCAAAACTTTTTGAGAAAATTCTTAAAGAGCTAATCTAATGCTCTGAAGAATATAAAACTAAATCTATTACATTTGGAAAAATTTAGTTAGAAGCTAACAACATCTAAATAGTTTCAACTGTGCAGATAATCACTGCTTTAAGAAACTGCAAGATAAAAAATCCCAAGTGGATACTTTTTAAAAGGGGTTCTTCTTTCCATACAGTACAATACAGAGTTCTTCTTTTTATAAACTCTGAAATATTTTAAAAATCTTTAAGGTGAGTAATATGTATCAATGCTTAAGAACCAGGCTTTGGAGTCAGATGCATTTGAATTCCAAGTTTGTCATTAACTCAAGGTATGACTTTGTTCTCCAAGTATGTATTAACATGACTCTAAAATGGATCAATAATAACTTCCTCTAGTTATTACTAGAATAATTACTAGAGTAATTTTGCTAGAGTATTACTCTAGTAAAAACTATATGCTCTTATTCTTATATTGAAATTTATTGTTTTATTTAAGGAGATATGGTTTGGTATTTCTAAATTTAATCAAATTTAATTTAATTAGCCACTGCCAATTAAAAGGCAATCTGAAAGAACAGCATAGTCTTAAATTACTCAAGACAATCTCTGTTACACTGCTTACTATATTGTGAAATTTAGGAAGCATCTGCTCCAAGGAGTGTGTGGTGGGTAAATCACTGAATTACCAAAAATATCCTGTAATAAAATAAATCATCCATTGAGCAATCCCAAAGTGTAGATCTTATGTTTAATGGCATTTTAGTAAATTTCAATATCTGAAGTCCACCAATAGAAACCTATCATAGTATTTATGTAAAAGTATTTACAGCATCTTACCATGTCCTATCAGGACACTGCTCTACAATGAGTTATAAGAGTATCAAACACTTAGCTGGCCAGTAAGAGTACAAGAGCTACTTTGTTACAGTGCAAAGAAATCTCGAGATAAATATACTTATATGACAATAAATCCAAGTCCTGAGCATACATACACAGTTTAAAATGGTATCAAGTAAAATATGTAACAATAAAGTAAACAAAATAAAACACTTTATTCATATTTGTTCATCTCAATTGCTAATTAGGATCTTTCAAGTTATAGGGACCAGAGGCACACTCATATGATCTCAGCAAATAGTGAATTATTTAAGGATTCAAAGGAAAGTAAGACAAACTTTCATCTCAGCTGCACAACAAGAAGGGCAGAACACTAGCATGTTGCAATAGGAGTCCTAATAACCTGATGACAGCTCAGGTTTTCATCCATCTGAAGAGATGATAGCATCTGTGTTTCATATTCTAATAGTCTGACTTTTTTTTTTTGATTATTTCAACCACACAATGGATTCTCTGTGACTACAGACACTCCAAAGAAAAGGTATAATTGGTTTTACTATTCACAATCTTACTACAGCATGCCCATTAAGCAGAACTCTCAAAATGGTCAATCAATTCCTTGATCACATAGTTATTAAGCATATAATGTGTGACAATCGCTTTTCCACAAGCACGTTCCACAGTGGGGACATGATTACTGCATCATGGGATTGTCTAGTAGTTCAGACAGGCAGCTGAGCAGAGTGACAGCATTATGGGACATAGTGCATGGTGCACGATATAACATGGAGAAAACAGGTTTGCTAGGCACTCAGTGAGTCTGAAATTTATCTTTAGTGTGGCACATTTTGATTATTCATAGTAATTGCAATATCAACATAAGATAGATATTTCTATTACCTGAGATAATAAAATGTAAAATAACAGCATGTATCTGTAACATTAAATTTGAAATTATTAATGTGATGAATGAATACCAGTTTGCATTGATTAGGTTATTTAATTAAATCCTATCAAAAGAAGTGTCGTTTTCCCCTCACTTCTTCAAGGACACTTCTTATCACTGTTCTTCTAGATATTAAGCTCCAGGAAAATGGCTATATGTGAATCATGTCATTTTTCTATTTGTTTTAGAGCAGAGAAAAAAACCTTACAAAGTGGAAACTAATAACTGAATAACTAAAACAAGACACAAGAGCTATCTTGCGGAGAGCTCTGTATCAACGTCAGGTTGTTTTCCTAACACTTACCTTTACCTCACCTCCCACAACCTTAACAACATACTAATTTTTACAAGGAATTCTCCATTTCGTTATTTGCTGCTACTGAATTTTTCCCTTTTTCTTTCGATTTTATCATTTGTTTTTCTCCACTTTCCTGACATTTCTTTCTCTTTCAACGACATGTGCCAAATCACCTACTCCACCACTGTTAGTTGTTCTACTAATTTCCTTTGGAATGATGTTTACAACGTAATAAAATCTTATTACGGATAGTGCACTGCATGAATTAAATCAATATTCCACTGAACACCGATTCACTAACCACCTTAAATGGGTCAGATGCTTATTTAGTTTCTATGGATACAGCAAATACAAATAAAGTAAAAACAGACAAATATTCTTGTTCTCTTGGTGTTTACATTCTAGTGGGCAAAATTCAGTCTACAGATGTCAACATGCAACTTGTGCAATCAATATATTCTTTCACTAATACTATTATATGAGTCTGTTGACTAACACAAATCAACGTAATTTAGTTCCAATTTTGTAGAAAGTGACAGACAAAAAGTTTTCAGTGCAAATACTCACAGGATTATGGCTTGTCATCTCTATAGATAGAAACACAATTATTAATGATTCTTCGTAAGGCCTTTTTTGACTGTCACCCACCATGATATGTGCATGAATAAGAATCTGTCCTAATTTCTCAATTCGTATTAAAAAAGAAAATAACTAACTCAATAAAGCTGTCCTTGCCTGTTCATCAGAAAAAGGCATTAAACTTGTCTTTTTCTAAACTTCAAAATCTTTCCTTTTCTTTCAGGCATTTTCAGACACAATGGGACTAGTTTCTGCTTTACATTTGCTAATTCCTATCACCTGCACTTGCTTGTGAAACATTCCAGTTTCTGAAAATCTTCTTCATAGATTTAATTTTTCAGTTTTGTTTCCAAGCTTTTACCAAAAGTGGCTAGCACATTGCTTTACTCATCACAGCCAAACATTAGTGAACAAGAAAATATTTGGCATTTAAAAACATCTGTTAAATATCGGTCTAAAGCTGACATTTATGACTTTTTCAGCTTCATAATTATAGGCACTTTTTAAGCTTTCAATTTATGTTTTAATCAAAGCTTATTATAGAGTGGATTGAGCTCCCCTCAAATTCATTTGTTGAAGCCCTAACCCCTAATATTATGAAATAGGGAAAAATGCCATATGATATCATTTATATGAGGAATCTCATATATATATATATATAAAATATATATCATATATATCATATATAATAAGGAATCTCATATATATATAAAATATATATAATATATATCATATATAATAAGGACATGAAGTATTTACTATTTATAACTAAGATGATTGATTTCTTGAATATGTGTAAGCATATCTGACTGTCCTTTATGATTAGATTATCACATTCTGTTGGTTCTTATTTTGTAGTTGGCTTTATTCCTTTGATAACTATGTAAGTTTAAAAAGCTAAAGATCTAATCTGCTCTTAGAAACAATAATTAGTACATATGTGTAGTACATATATGTAAACTAAAAAAAGTGCAGTATACTGTATATATGTATTTATATGCAATATAATGTGTATGTGCAGTCGAACTGTAATAATTCTACCTAATAAAACTGAAAAAAGAGGGAAAAAAATACTAGAACAAAAACCCTTCAAAGCCAAAAAGCAAACAGATACACTTTAGCAGAATATTTGTGAATGAAATCAAATAAATATGAAATAATATTAAAAAAAGATAATCAGAATTAAATTAGATCATAAATCAGGTAATCAGAATTAAATCAGGTGGAGTGCTAATCCAATAGGGCCTGTTTTCTTATAAGAGGAAGACACCAGAGTATGTGTGCACAGAGGAAAGGCATGTGAAGACACAGTGAGAATGCAGCTTTCTACAAGCCAAGGAGGTTAAGTCTTAACAGAAACCAGCCCTGCTGTCACCTTGATGTTTCACTTCCAGTCTCTAGAACCATGAGAAATAAATCTCTGTTCTTTAAACCACCCAGTCTGTGGTATTTTGTTATGGCAGCCCAAGGAGACTAATTCAAAGCTCTTATTTTAAATTTACTTAAAAACAGCACTACATAATTCTTGAAGTGCCAGAAATTTTTCCTACACCAGTCTAATGTGACCATGGAGGAAGGGGAATTAACACACTTATAGAAGGTAACATTATCTCTAATTATTATTGAGGATACCAAGGCTCAGAAACATTGTATGAACCCAAGTCTTCTGATGCTATGTCAAAAGCATTTACTACTGTAAACATGTTTCTTCCTCATCCTCTTTCTCTTCTGATTTGCATGTTTCTTCATCATCCACTCATCTTGTTTTGTGCTTTTGATGTCTCTGTATAATTCTCTCCTTCCTAGGTTAATATTGTTTAGCTGGTTTAGAAATTTACATTAAAAATATTTTGCTCAGAACGGTGAAGGTCCACTTGATTAACTGATTTATTCATTCAATAAATATTTAGTTTTTACTATGTGCCAGTCATTGGGAATATATGATGGGGAAAAAAAAGAGTCTATTCCTCTGTGGTATTTGCAGTCTACAGTGAAGGTAATAAATTAGGTCAGATGGTTATAGGTACTACAAAGACAACGGAAGTGGAATAAATGTTTAAAGAGTAAAGGTGTGCGTGGAGGGGTGAGGTGGAGGTGGTTTACATATGATGGTCAGAAAGGGTCTCTGAGGAGATGACATTTGACCAGAGAACATTTGATCAGATATTTGACCTTCCTTCAATGAAAGAAAGAGAAGGGAAGGTGACGATGTAGGCAAATGGATTCTAAACAGAGGCAACCATGGAACGTTCCTTAGAGTGGTGGTTCTCAAACTGAAGACCATTACTATTCTTTGGAGAGCTTTAAAATAATCCTGATACCCAGGCTTCATACCTAATTGATTATATTCAAAGCTCTCGGGAGTGGAACCCAGGCATCAATATTTTAATAGCTCTGTAGGTGCTTTCAATGCTCAGCCAAGGTTGGGAGTCACTGTGTTTGATAGCAATGAACTTTCCAAAAATGAAAAGAAGGTCAATGAGGCTAGAGGGGATAAAGGATAAAAGGGAGGGAAAGAGCAATACAAGATAAATTCTAGATAATGATAAATTCTTTAAATTTAATTTTGAATGTGATGGAAAGCCATTGGAGGTTATGAGCATGGGGCATTACATGACCTTATTTGCAAAAGATAACTTTATAGAGTAGAGAATTGAATACAGAAGAATTGAGGAGAGTGGGAAGTGGGAAATGACTCTGGATGCAATTATAATAATTATCCTTAAATGACCATAATAAAGGTAGAAATGATGTACAAATGAAATCTGATATTAAGTTAATATTATTATTTTGTTATGTTGTTTGTACTTTCTTACAAGTTGTTTTTAGTATTTTTTCATCTTTGGTATATTAGTCTGTTAGGGCTGCCATGGCAATATACCACAGACTGAGTGACTTAAGAGAAATTCATTTTCTCGCATTTTTTGGAGACGAGAGGTCAAAGACCAAGGTCTCAGCAGATTTGGTTTCTTCGGAGATCTCTCTCCTTGTCTAGTAGATGGTCACCTTTCCTATGCACTCCTGGTGTCTCTTCCTTTGCAATATAAGGATACCAGTCCTGAAGGATTAGGGCTCATCCTAAGGGCCTCCTTTAAACTTAATCACTTTAAAAGACTTATCTCCAAATATAATCATATTCTGAGGTACTAGAGAGTAAACCATTAAGATATAATTTTTTTTTTGAGTTGGGCACAGTGTCTTGAAATTTCAGTTGTTTCATACATGTTTTTTAATTGAAGACACATTTCTTCATTTGGTAGTGAAAATGTTACTTTAATTAAATTTTTTATTATTATTTACCCTATTTTATTTATTTATTTTTTCTCCTTTTGGAGCTTATTTTTTGAGAGTTGTTGGAACCACTGGATCTGATCTTTGTTTCTTTTGACTTCTCTCTAATATTTTCCTTCTCATTTGCATTTAGCCCTGTGTTCTGAGAGGAGCCCTTGGTGGATTTCTAATGCAGTTACTTATTTTTTGACCATGTCCATTCTGCTATTTAGACTATTGTTTCCAATTTAATAATGGACTTTTAATTACCAATACTTCTATGGAAATTCTTTTTTATAGATGAATTATCTCCTTAAATATTTCCTAATATATGAATTATGCTTAGTTTAAACTCTTCTTTCTGCTTGCTTGATTGATTTTGTTTCCTCCTCAGAACCTCAGGTGCTTTCACCTTTGCAACAGTCTGCTTTCCCATCTATTTTAGAGTAAGTTTTCCTCCTTATCTTTCTTCCCTTTGGATATGATCCTATATTTTCTTTCTATCTTTCGGGTGTTCCTCATGAAATCTGTACCATAATGGCACTTTAAATTTTGTGCTTGTTGACTTTGGATTTATTCTCCATTAAGTATATGTGTGTCTCCATTAAGTATATGTAGAAAATACGTACATGCGTATAAATTTATAGAAAATATTTTTCTCTAATTTCATGGTGCCAGATGAGTAAGGATGTTGTAGCATTTGCAAGCCCTATTATTTTGATTCAATCTCTATTATTTTGGAAATTTTTTTTATTTTTCTTGCCTTTTTAACTTGTTAATTTATTTATGTTGCATGATGAGCAATACATTTATAGAAACTACCTAATTTTTTTGACTAAATCCTTCCAATTTTTATTCAGACACTATCATATTTGTTTTTCTAAGTTTATTTTCATGCCTGTGTATTATTTCTTCAGAAATAATATCAACATTTTGTCTGTTAAGGTGACTTTTCTATCCACAAGTGTTTTGGCACCTTTAGCAATATAATCATTACTCCTTTCCCTAATGAAATTCAGTGTCTTTGTAGAAAAGTGCAGCAGGGGTTTTGGCGTATGATGGGCAAAATGTGAACTAGTATCCTTAAAACAAGAATACGTTTATTTAAAATTACTTTTAATACTTACAGAGTAAACAACAATACAATCTGAGATATAATTAGACAAGAAATGTTGCAATAATATTTATGAAATGTAGATTTAGTAATTTTATTAAATTAATTTTACAGAATATACTGATTTCCCCTAAGTAGAAACTACAAGAATGGAGGCACAGTCTACTTTTAGATATATGAATAAAATCTTCTTTTGTACATTAAATATAAGCTTACTAGAAAGGTGAAAAGAAATAAAAATACTTTAAACCTCAAGACTCAATACCAAGTAAGTAAGAGACTTGAAAAGATCTTTCATTGACTTGCCAAATGAGATTTTCAAACAAGGCTGTCCACAGTGGAAGGTCATGACAAGGAGTCCAAAAATTGGAGTTTTTGTCCTAGTTATGCTCTTTACTAACCTGACGAATGAAAGATGAATCCTTAAACATCTTCGGAGTTTTCTTTCTCTCTTTACTCTTTATAATTCGTGTCTACTTTTCAGGCTCACAGGAGATTCAAATGAAATAATGTATGTTAAATTGCTTGGTAAATTTTAGGGAATACTAAGGATCAAAGGATCAAAGAGTTACTTATTCACTTATTTAATAAATAATTTTAATACTCTAAGATTCTGTACTAATTCCTTAGGTTTCAGATAAATAAGAGGTCTTTTTTTTTTTCCTTTGAGGAGCCTCTAGTCTTTAAGGGAATTAAAGATGTAACCAATGTCCCTGGGTGTTAGGACTCTTCCGTTTCTTAGGGTTTATCTATAAATATTCTTTGTGGGTGAAATGGAGAAAAGTTGTAAAGCCCATTGAACTGAGCGTCTCTCCAACTGCTCCTTGACAAACAGGTTAGGTACCCTTCATCCCTTAATGTACAGTCAGCTAGGGAGGGACACTCCCTGAAGCCCTCCACTCTATGGTGATGGCAATGCTACCAACACTCGCTGACTTTACAAGGAGTAAGAGGGATGCTTCTTCTAACATTGCTGGGTATTTAAAGTATTGTATTTATTGGTTTATTTCTTAAGTAGCAGACATGTATTTCTCAAAGTTCTGGAAGCTACAAGTCCAAGATTAATGTGTCAGGTGATTCAGTTCCTTGGTGAAGTCTCTCTTCTGGCTTGCAGGTGGATGCATCCTTACATGGTGGAGAGAAGGAGAGCGCTGGTCTCTCTTCTAGTTTTTTCTTTCTTTCTTTTTTTTTCAGTTCTATTAAGGCATAATAAACAATTAAAAATACAATTGTATGTATATAAGGTGTCCAATGTGATGATTTGATATGTGTATACATTGTGAAATAATCATCACAATCAAGGCAATTAACGTAACCATTACTTCACATAATTAGCTATTTTGTTCTTTGTGTGTATATATGTGTGCGTGAGTGTGATGAGGAGACGTAAGATTTACTCTTAGCAAATTTCAGGTATACAATCTAGTATTATTAATTATAGTCATAATTTTGCACATTAGATTTCCAGAACTTATTCAATGTGCATAACTGAATCTTTGTACCCTTTGACCAGCATCTCCCCCAAACCCCTCTCCCCCTTCTGTGGAAACCCCCAGTTTACTCTCTGCTTCTATGAGTTTGAGTATTTTAAATTCCACATATAAGTCAGATTATGCATTTAAACACTTTTAAATATGAGATATCTAAAGTAGTCAAACTTATTGAAACATAAAGTAGAATGGTATTTTCCAGGGGCTGGGGGGAGAGGGAAATGAGAATTGTTCAGTGGGTATAATGTTTCAGTTTTATAAAAAGTTCTGGAGATCTGTTGCCTAACCATAGGAATATATTTAACACTACTGATCTACCATTGTTTTTAGCTCATTTTATGAAGTTAATATCCTTCTGGTACCTTTGAAGTTTCGTTATTTATTAAGGAAATTTGGGAGTTGGAAGATTGTTTCAAAGCTATACAGTGTGGATATGAGAGGTGGTAGGAAATCAGGTGTCATCACTGCCTAGGTCTCGTAACAATAAAAGGTCTGCTTTGGAGACCACCCAGCAGCCGTCTCTATTCCATCACCACACTCCTAGCACTGTTCCCTTATTACACTTTCCCCTTTCTCATATACTAAAAACTCTCGTGTAAAATAAAACCTAAACGTCTTTTTACATTTTCCCAGAAAGGAGAAGAGGATTATTTTAGTTCACTGGCTTATCCGGGAAGATGTCTGTGTGTGTGCACGCGCACACGTGTATATATGCACAGGCTCTAAGCTATGGTGTCATGGATGAAGAGATTTGTGGAGGGGCAAGGAAGACAAGATAAGTTATTTGATTTACTATCAAAGCTACTTTTAATCTGGCCCATCAAAAATCAATCATATCTAGTCAAGCATGGATGGAATTCCTTCGCAAATATCTCATTTTATTTCCCTGAAAAATTCATAATCCTCTGATTAAAGTGACATTGGCTTTATTTCTTATGAACTATGATTCTGGCCTTGAACCATTAAAGTATCACTTATGCTCTCTTTTCTCTGAAATATATTAAAAAAAACCTTCTTGTGATGAAGAATCATTTTCAAAACTTCTTTTCTGACTCATGGGTGAGGACATGGAAAACATAAGGAAAATCCTAGTTCACCTTGTCACTCAAATACGACATGCCAGGTTTAGCAGCATAGCTTTATCGTAGACACAGAAGTGGCAAAATTCTACTTGTAAGAGTCTAGGAAAGCTTAAAAGGGGATGGGGGCTGTGCTACCTGTTTAAGTATGTACAGACATTTTTCAGGAGGTAAAGGCAGAGTCAAAGAACTATAAGATGGTATTTAATAAGGTTCTTTCTGCTAAAGGTGACAAAAATTTAACCCCCCAAAAAAGCTTAAGATAAAAAAAGGACACACTGAGTCACATAACTGAAGAGTCCAGGATACAAATGATGTCAGTAGAGTTTGCTCTCCTAGATGTGCCCCCTTGTATTGATGAGATTCTTAGAATTTTCGATTCCATCTGCTACCTTCATTCTCTTCATGTAGTGGAAGGTGGGGGGGCCTTCTGGTGGCTCCAGGCTTATAAAGTTCTTGAATCCTGAGATCTTTCTGAAGAAAATTTATCTTCTCTCCCATTATCAATATAAAAATATTTTATAGGAACTCTAATAAATGTTGCCTATGGCTGCTTTAATAAATTATCTAAACATTGTGACTTAAAACAACACAAACGTATTGCTTACAATTCTGGAGGTCCACGGTTGAAATGGATCGCCTAGAACGAAGATGTCAGTCAGACTCCATTCCTTTTTGGAGGCTTTAGGGGAAAATAGGTTTTCTTGACTTTTTCAGCTTCCAGAGGTTGCGTGCATTCCTTGGCTCATGACCCCTTAGTTAATTTTTCAAAGCCAGCAATGGCCAGTCAGAATCTTCTCATATTGCATCACTCTGACACGTCTATTTCCTTCTTCCATGTTTAAAGACCTTTGTGATTACACTGGACTCACACAGGTGTTCCAGAATAATCTCCTTATCTTTAGGTCAGTGTGTTAGCAGCTTAATTCCATCTGCTACCTTAATTCCCTCGGCCACATAACATAACATTCACAGGTTCCAGAAATGAGGAAATGGACGTCTCTGGTGGGAGATCATTATGCTGGATACTACACATGGCCATCTCTTACGGAAAGAAGAATTAAGTACCATGATTGGACAAACTTCAGACTGATACCTATGCATGTTATAGAAGGGTAGTGGCAGGATTACATAAATTCATAGGAGATGAAAGGGAACTTTATATTCTTGCTCATAAAAGGGAAAGAGAAAATACAGAAGAAAAAAATTAAGCAGGAAATTGATTTAAATAATTTTGGGGATGGAGATGGGATGGGAGAGTTGCCCCTCTGCCCATTATAGACATCATGTTGTTTAGTACCCAGAGAATACATGATGAACTAAGAGTTTTGAATGTCTTGTGATGCCTGTCCTGAAATGGATAAATTAAAAATGAAATGGTGGTCTCAAAAGCTGTGAAGGTGAGGCTATGAGAATTGGAAGAAAGGGGGTGAGTCTGGAAAGGCTCATAAAGTTCCATATGGTCTCTTGTTCACTCTTGCCAATGGGCATGTGGAATTTGTCGGAGGGAAGGCTTTATTTAGAGTACATGGAGCTCTTGAATCCCTCTTAATTCCTTCCTATGTATATGTGGAAGCTAGGGGAGAGACAGTTTTGTCTGAAGCACCACAATACTGGAGGATCTCTTTTGACACTCAAAATATGCACTTAACTTAATCCTTTTCTCCTAAATCTATTGCTCTGGTAACAGTGTGTGGACTGAAACAAAGAATCAGATTAAGGATTAAGAAATTCTGTTAACAGTCTATTTTGAAAACCCATTTGAGTGCCTCAAATAAGACAGATGTCATGACAATGTGAAAAAAAAAGATACTATAATAAAAGTTAAGAAATAGAATTATCAATATCTAGATTTCTGTGTTATTGTCATAACCTGAAAAAATAGGGTATGCATTAGTCAGATTCTTTTGTGACAGAAACTGAAACTAGCTTCATTAACTTATTCATTTATTCAGCAAATATTTATTGAAAGGTAAGCACGGCTCTAGATACTAGAATATTATAGTGAACAACCCAAAGATTCTGCCATGATGGAGCTTATATTCTTGTGGGGTAAAGAGACTGTAAACAGTGAAATAAATAAATAAATAAAGAGAAATTCAGATTGTTGTGTTTATGATGAAAGTATGCAGGGAAGTAGTAACTGATGTGTTCTCAGAGGAGATGTTTCTTTAGTTACTGTGAGCAGGTAAGGCCTCTGCAGACCTGATGTTTGAGTCAAACTATAAAAAAAGGCTAATATTAGGATACACACTTGAAATACTTATGCATAAAGCTGGTTTCAGATATGCATAAAGCTGCCTTCATGTCTTTCTCTTTTGGCTCAGTTTATCTCTGTTTGGCACTATTCTACAGAGAAGCACTTCATGCTGTGAGCAAGATGGCTGCTAGCTACTTTATGTCTAAATTCTCTTTGCAGAAAGGGAGCATTCCTTTAAGAGTTTCCTAGCTATCACTGGGAATATGTTCATCCATGAAACAATCACTGGGGCCAGGTGGATGGTATCTTTGGCCAACCTGGCTCATAGACTCTTCCGGGAGCTGAGAATGAGTACAATAATGGAGAGATGCTTCATGAATAGAAGAAATGAATAGAAGGATTCTGCAGAGGAAATAGACAAAGGAGGATAAGGAAATCACGGCCAGCAGGAAAAAAAATCCTATATTCCCACAATACACAATATTGTTTATCTAAAAATAGGGAAAGAACACTCTATGCACTTGGATGGGAAAAAAAAAGCCTACCAAAATAAAGTAAGTCATCAATTTTAGGACACTAAAAAAAAAACATTTAAAGTAAGACCTATAATAATCATGTGGTAGAAATTACATAGACAAAGCCAACTATAGTCGCATAATAAAATATAATTGGAAAATAACATTATAAGATCTTAGAAATGTTGTCAAAATTTTAGCCTTGCAAATTTTGCTTAAATGCATAGAAATTTCTATTATGAATGTTGTATAAAAATTACATTTTGAAGTATAATAGGACTAACAAATTTCCTTTAAGTGGAATTCCAAACCAAAATAACCTGATGAAGAAATACTATTGGGCATCACTGGCTATCAGATGCAAATAAATAAAGTAGAATTGAACTTGAGAAATGATAAATAGGTAGGAAATATAGAAAGAATTTTTTATTTTTTGGTCAGAGAGGCAAGTCCACTTCAAAAACTAATGCATCCTTTGTCAGCAATCATGTTTTACACTTAGTTGGAAGAATTGATAATTGCTACATTTAAATAAGAAGAGACTGAAAGTTAATGTGTTTGTACACTGAGTAAATCAGGTTACCTGTATTTGTGATAAGCCTCTATGCTCTTTTGACTTTTTTTTTTCCTTTTACATCTTAATGATGGGTAACTTGAAAAAGAGCATGTATTAAACAGGGCATTCTGATCTGACAACCAAGTTAATTGAAATGTTTAAAGTACTCTGTTTTCGACGGTAAAAAGAAATCTTTCAAGAGAAACTGTGTCCTTTTTAAAAGAGAGATCACAAAGCAAGTGAAACATATGATGGTGGCCATTAGAGAGAAGGATGAATGCCAGTTTGTGAAGTGCTGCTTCAGTTGTCTCAGGAGAGTAGCTGCCAAGCATACTCAAGGAGGAAATACAAAATCAGACATCTGTATGTGTGCAGCATCCACCATGTTTGCTCTGAGGAGAGAGAACTGTATGAAGCAAGACAGCAAAGGTGAAATCCAGCAAGATAGCCTACTTTATTGCCATGGCAACCCAACCCTGATGAAAAGTAGAAAAACAATAAAATATCTCTGAAAAAAAAAAAACTGTGCTAGGAATACCTACTGGGTTGAGGAAAGATGCACAAGGAAGGAGCTTGACATTTTTACCATCTGGTGATTCCTTACAACAAAGCATGGGTACCTGCTTTTGGGAAATGCTGATTTTAAAAAGCATCACATTGACTAAATTATTTAATTTGAACTGTTGTTAAATTCAGATTTATATGTGAAAGCTGTAGTTTCTGATTAAAATCTTTAGTGCCATTGCAGAGGTCAAAGCATTAACACTGTCACTCTTCTTGATGACTTTTGACAATCTTTTACCATCATGTTTCACGTAAATTGTGTATTTAATAAGAAACGAAAGTTTCAGGACATTCTGATATTTGATAAATTAGAACTATATTTGCGTAGATAGGATTCTCAAATATCACCCATTATTTTTTTAAATGCTCTTTCTTTCTTCAACTTCCCATTCTTTGGTATGCAGTTCAGTATAGAAAGAAAACATTCTCTTTCTTCTGTTCTGAAATTGTTTAACTTTCACAGATTTCTAAATTTTCCCATACTTTAGGCAATTTTGACTTGTTCCTAGGAATGTTTTTATTTAAATAAGACTTCCTGGTTTGTAGAAAAATCTAGGAAAGCTTGCTTTGCTTTTCATAAGTCAGCTTCATTGAGATAATTTGCAAATAATAAAATCTACCATTTTAAAGTGTACAGTTAGTTAAGTTTTGACAAATATATACAGTCATGTACCTGACACCACAATTAATTTCTTTGCAATATTATTTTAGTGTTTGTTAATACCACTTCAAGTTTGTACTAACCTGCTTTTGGTAAAATATAAAAATCTCGTACCATATCCCACTCCTTAATCAACTGGCATGAATTAAGTGATAAACGGAGGCTGATACTATGGAACCTTTTTGTTATCTGTGAATCTCCATCCCCAAATTTTATGGAATTCCACCGCAGTCTGTGCTTTACCAGCAGCAATGTGGATCACATCACAAGGACATGTTTTAGTATCTAGGAACATCGCTTACCCCTGGGAAGTACTAATGTGTGATGGATTTGGTGTTTAGCTTTTCTAAACTGTGTAATTTTTTTCACATTAAGTATTATTTTTAAAATGAAGTTTATAAAGACATATGATATCTTTATTTTTTTATATATGTCAAATATCTCTTGCCTTTTTTAGGCCTCAGTGGTAGCTTGTGGATGTTGAATGTAAAACCTTTGAAAATATATTTTTAAAAAAAGCTAGTTACTTGAACAACAGCTTTCAGATTAGAGTGCCTCTTTTTTTTTCCCACACCATATGTTTAGGTCATTCATAGACTACAGAAATAACAAATGGAAATAGAGATATGCCATTTAAGACAAAGTGAGAATATTGGACTGATAATCAATTTATTTTATTAACTTGGGTGAAGCTAGTTAATATTCCTCAAGAAGCATCACACTTGAAGCAAATTTATCATTATACTAAGGAACATATCTCTGGAGATTCTTTCTGAGCTGCAATGATTTTACAAATCTGTGGCTAATTAGCTACCTCCCTGAATATACCAGCAATGAAGAAAGGGCTGAATGGCCTGTGAACTGAATGAAACTCTCACTTTACAACTGGTCCAATATGAGCAGTGTTTAGCATGCACACAGCTGATGTGAGGCTGTTGGACTCTCCTTTGCATTCCATGCTTGCTTTCTGGGTTAATGGAGGGCTTACATGTTTAGAACTGTCAAGTGAATATCTTTTTAAAAGCATTACACCAATTTCAGGAGACGGTAAAAGAATAAAGAATCTAATCGTCTTATTCCACGTAATTCAAGAGCACTCAATTATCTGGGCACTCTGAGATCATTATTTTATCATTTTGAAGAGCATGTAATTAACTGAAGGATACAGTCAATCTGAGTTAGGCAAATTACAAGTTTTTATTTTAAATTGCTTCTCTGTAGTGATTCTTGTTGCTATGCTAGGTTTTCCAAATGACTTTTTTTTTTCCTTAAGACTGTGACTCCAGCACCCACTTTAAATGTTAAGTGTTACAGTAGTCTTCCCTTATTCCTGGGAAACACTTTCCAAGACCCACAGTGGATGCCTGGAATCTCAGATAGTACCAGATCTTATATATACATGTATTTTTCCTACACACACATGCCTATGTCAGACTTTAATTTATAAATTAAGCTCAGAAAGAGATGAACACCAATAACAATTAAATAGAAAACTTATGACAATAGTCTGTAATAAAAGTTATATGAATGTGCTCTCTCTGAAAATATCTCATTGTACAAACTTAATGCCTATTCCACTTTAACTAAGGACTTACTACATAAGGACTTGATACCTACTGTCCCCATTTTTGCAGTTTGATGTACAATAGCAAAACTAGTGCAAATTTCTTTGTACTTCACAATTTCACAGATAGAAGACTCATTCTTACTGTAGATCTTAGCAACCTTAGCATATTATTTTTTCTTTCCTTACTAAGTTAAGAACTTTTTCACCTTTTCACTTAAAGGAAGCACTTTATGGATTCTCTACTCTTGTGCTTTGGAGCCATTACTAAGTAAAATAGAAGTTACTTGGACACAAGTACTGTGGTAAATTTACAGTGGATCTGATAACTGAGGTGTCTACCAAGTGACTGATAAGTGGGGCACACTGAAAAAAGAGATGATTCACATCCCAGACTTGATGGAACAGGATGTGCAATTTAAAATTATTTATTTCTGGAATTTTTCATTTAATATTTTCAGACCGTAGTTGGCCACAGGTAATGGAAACCAAGGAAAGTGAAATCTTGGATAAGGGGGACTGCTGTGCATGCATTCTCTAGTTTTCTCATTTAAACAAGTATATCTATTTGATATATTTTAGTGTGTTTTTTGTTGTTCAGTGTTGAACATTTCTTCAGTGTCTTATCTCTTCTATCAGAACTATATTTTTTTCCAGTAGATTATTGAATTCTTCACTGCTCCATGTTTCACTGCCTCTTTCTGGATAGTTTTATAATTAGATTGGAGATGATGAAACAAAAAGGTTGCCAGTTAATTTCCATAACCTTGTCAAGATTGGGGAGAATATCTTTTTAAGTTAAGGGATTTGTGTTTTTCATATCATTGTGCTGTGAAGGTAGCATATAGAACAATGTCTACTCATCAGGAAATGAAACTGTTAAGGCAGTAGTTGGAAAGGGTTTATAACATGGGTATTTAACTATAATAATTCAAAATGTGAACTACTGGAGAAAGTATAGTTTTTAGTACAAGAAAAATGTAATTTTTTTAAGCAGGTAAAGTGTTGATAACAAATTGTTCGGGGTGGGATGGTTTTTAGAGAGCATCTGGTCCTCTTCATTCCCAGTATAAGGAACATACATCCAGAGAAGTTAAGCAACCTATCAGAGTCCCACAACTCCAACAGTCCTTTGTCTTTGTCCTGCTCCTGCTGAGATCTTCCTGTCTAGGAATTATTCATTAGAAGGAAACACATTATTTGCTTTAGTACTTGAGCTCTGAATATTTTGTGTGTGTATATTCTGTGGTGTCCACAAGAGAGAGGTCCTGATGTTCTTTAAAAACAAGGGTCAACATTTATGTGTTAATCTCTTGGAAGGCATTCCAGTCGATGCTTCCTGACTAATATGATAAACTAAATATATCAATAAAATTTTATATTCTGTGATTTGGGAATAACTGCAATTTAAAATAGGGTGTTCAGTATAAGCTTCATCAAGACCTTTCTAGTTTGGTCTTGTGAATATATATATATATATATACACACAATGAATGAAATCTTGCCATTTGTGACAACATGATTAGAACTTGAGGACATTATGCTAAGTGGAATAAGTCAGACAGAGAAAGATAAAGACCATGTGAAATCTAAAAAACAAATAAAATCACTTCCAAAATAACAAGAAAAAAAGAGTCAAACTCATAGATACAGAGAACAGATTGTTTGCCAGAAGTGAGGAGTTGGTGAATGGATGAAGAGAGTCAAAAGGCACAAGCTTCTAGTTATAAAATAAACAAGTCATGGGCTGTAATGTACAGTATGGCAACTACAGTTAATAATACTGTATTGCACATTGGAAAGTTGCCAAAAGAGTACATCTTAAAAGTTGTCAATGCTAGAAAAAATTCTGTAACTTTGTATGGTGACAAATGTTAACGAGATTTATTATGGTAATTATTTTGCAATATACACAAATATCAAATTATATAAAAGATAGATCTGATTTTTTTTGTTAGTTCATGCTTTGTTCCTATCAACACTGACCTTCATCTACCCAGTTTTTTTGTCTAGAAGGAATAAGTGTTATTTGTCACTTGGGCTATTGTGGCATTTTAAATGATTTTATAGATTACCATGACATCCCTAAAAGCCAGATAAAAATAAAAACAATTATCTTCGTACATTTATGATCTTATTTTATAATTTAAAATCAAAATTTTCAATAACAGAAGTAATATTATGCCTTATTTTTAGGAACAGGTTACTGTTTTCAAGGTTCTTAAGATTGCATCCTCCCATTTGAGTCACATCAAAAGTGTTACACGGGGGAAAACATCATTATTTCTAGTTTGCAGAGGAGGAGAGACTTAGCTTCCTGATACCTCACTTGCCTAAGTTTACATGTCTAGAAATCAAGAACCTAGATATTCTGATTTTCCAAAGCATTGTGCTTAACTGAAATAATTATTTTAGCTCTATCACCATAAGCCAGGCAGTTGAACAATCATTGAGTGGAATCAAATAGTGTAGACAGCCCTTCTAAATAATTTAGGAACTCAAACTAATTTTCTCAGTGGGGGATTTTCCTAGGTCAAAATAGCATTTTTGAACTATTTCACGTTTGAGTTTAGCTATGTAGATGTTGACTTTTGCTTGTCTTCAGAATTCCTATTTCTTAATATATTTCATGCTAAGAAAATAAAATAAAAACCAGTTAGGAAAATAAAAATCACTCACAGTTAGACCTGCCAAAAGCTGGCCCCAGTGCTGGCCCAGAAGTCAGGGAAAGAACTTGTATATTTTCAGTTTCCTGTTCTGAGAATATCAAATTGTCTTGTTTCAAGAAGTTTAACTTGTCAACAATCATGAACTGTGTTCACAGAAACTCTGGAGTGATCATTGTGCTAAACAAAATGCTCAGGTAGTTCTTGAATAGCAATTGGTTTAAATTAGGTTCATTTAATACTCTTATTAGTATTCATTTTTTATGGAATTCTATTTTTACATAAAGCCTGGACTTTTCTGAATTCCAAATAATGGGCACAGATTCCCCTCATCCCTTATAAAACTTCACTACAGGTACCCCCGTCCCGATTCTTATCAGAAAGATTAGGCAGAAGAGATGAGACTTAAGCTGGAAATCACCACTATTCCTGTTTCTTTCCTACCTTGGGAAAAATCATATCATGCCAGATATTTCACTTGTTTCTCTTTTCTCTTTCATCTCTCTCTCTCTACATCAAAAAAAAATGTTACCAAAGATACTATTAAGAGGGGACAGAAACTTTAATACATAGACTTTTAGATCTTGTTTATTTTAATATCATTGTCATTCTTATTGTCATATATATGGTTCTATACATTTTAGTATTGAATATGCTATTCATAACAGTGAAGTTTATTTTTAATTTGATAACCTATAAAAGAAAACTCCAAAAATCTATATAATTTGAATAAAACAGCTCTGGATTTTTTATACAAATTGAGAGGCTAGAATTAAAAAGATATGCAAATTGAATAATCAGAAAAAAATTTAAAAGACTTGCAAATGTATCATTTATTTTAATTTGTTAGGGTTTGTTTTCATATTTGGCAGATAGCAAAGAACTCGATAAATTATAGTTGAATGAGTGAAAGAATAAGAGAGAGAATAACTGGTTACGCAACACTTTCACTGTTAGTTGCGAAAATTACCAAACCCTTGCCGTCATGAAACTCAAGTTTCCGTCCCCACTGCTGCACATGCTGTCAGACTCCATTACTTATCTCCTGGAGTACCACACCGATCTCTTAACTAGTTTCTTTCTATCCTTGCCCTTGTTTGGGATATATAATTAAAAACAAAATATCCTTCTTGCCCAGAAATCTCTTTACCAAGGTAGAAGAGAAAGAAAACAATTTTATTATTGAATAAGCATTAAACTAGAATTTGATGTACATCACAGGCAATCCACTAGGAGACTGCAAAGACAGATGAAATCTTCCCCTTTTATACAGCCAAGCAGATACAAGCTATCACATACATATTTCCAAGATAAACAACAACTATCTCTCAAGTAAGAGGACTTGACAGCATCGTCTGTCACACATCACTCATCCTAAATTTACCTGGTACTAAGAGTGACCGTTTGTGTTAGCTAATTGGCTTTACCCAAAGAGGATAAAAAAAAAAAGTCTCATATCTTTCTGGCAAGAAGTTGTTTAACAACTTGGAGCAAGGGACCTGCCAAAGTTAGGCTTCTGCCCTCCTGCAGAAACTGGAAGATAGGGGTTCTATCTTTCGTAATGATTACATTTCAAAGAAACCGTTCCCAGGCTCTTGAGAAAGACATTCTTGGGTCATAAAGCTGGCAGGAGGCTTATTTAGATTTTAAAAAGATTTACATACATTTCAAAGAGACAGTGAACGAACTTACAATCACAAGTTTTCTAAGAAAAGTGCTCTAAGAAAAGGATGGGCAACACTTTTTCCTTTATTTCCAACAGATAGAATTAAGCCTCTTATTTTTAATTTGTATTTGCTCTTACTCTCCTTCTAACTTCCAGAAAGACCCTTTAAGAAAAATCACATCTCTTTTCAAAACCATTCTAAACCTCCCCATCTCACCCAGAGTAAAAATAAAAATTCTTGAAGCAGCCTACAGCACTCTACATTATTGAAGCTCCTTTTCCCCCTTCCCCGTCCTCTCCCTTCTCTATGACCTCATCTCCCCACTCTCTCAGTCCCTCTGCTCTAGGGTTCCTTGACTACCACGCCTTCTGGACTCAGGCTTGATACCTGCTGCTTCCCCTCTGCTACACTCCTCCCCCAGGGCTGCCTTGCCGTAGAGCTGTTCCTCTCCTTTCTTCCCTCTGACTGAACATCACTTTATCAGTAAGACCTTCTCTGACCAGCTTACATAGTATGCTACTTTCCCTCTACTTCCTGTCCCCAATCCCTACCCTTATTTACATATTTTTTTCTTAAAGCTCAATCACCACTTGACTAACAGAATATTTCTTTGTCAGTGTTCCCTTTATCTATTGTTGCCTAACAAACCACCCCAAACCTTAGTGGCTCAAACAAGGGTTTTGAATGTATTAATTCTCAGGATTTCAGAAAGGGCTCTGCTGGGGCATTCTGGCTGTGGGTCTCCCATGCAGTTGCAGCAGCATAGTGGATGCAGCTGGAAGAGTGGGGAGGAAGCATCTTGGGGCTGGCAGGGTATCTCTCGTTCTTCCATGTTGTCGCATGGCCTCTTTACACGAACCCTCAGCATGGCTAGTTTGAGCTTCCTCACAGCAGGGATGCCTCAGGGCAGTCTGATCGTTTCCAGTGTGCTGGAAATCCTCAAGAAATAATTTCCCAGCATACTTAATTGACCAAAATAATCACAAAATCATGCCCATTTTCAAGGGGAATGGACATAGATGCTACTGCTTGATGGGAAAAATATCCAAGTGACATTGTTGGAAGAGAATATAGACTGGGAGGCATTGTTGCTGCCATCTTTGGAAAACAAAATTTGCCACAGTTTACTACTGTGTGGCACTTCTGACTGGACTATAAGCCCAATAAGGGCAGGGACTTTGTTTCATTTACTACTGTGTTTTTAGCACCTACGAACATGCCTGAAATAATGCAGGTACTAGATACGTATTCAAGTAAATTAGTGAATGAAATGTTGCATAAAGAAAGATCTTCATGGATACTTGTTATTTTTCTATTTTTAAAATATGCACATTCATTTGCATGTCAAATAAAAGAACTTTGCTTTAGATATATTCAACTGAGGCTTGCAGATCTTGTCTGCATCCAATTTGTTGAAAAAGAGGCTCTCTGCCCTGTAGGCTTTTTAACAGATAAATCTAAAATTCAATCTGATCATGCCATTCATCTGCTTAAAATCCTTCAACAGTACCTCCTAGCCTAAGGCAGTAATTTTCAAACTTCCTGACCATGGCTTAGAGCAAAAATCACATTTTACATTTTCTCATCACCTCCTAGAGCACCAGCCCACATGAATACCTGCCCACTGTATGTATAAACATACTTACGAAATCAAGTCATGTACTTTGCAATGCATCTTGATATTTTCCCTTCTCTTTCAGTTTTCTCTCTTCTTTTCCCCTTTCCTCTCCTCCAGTCTCTTTCCCTCTATTCTTACCCCTTGTTCTTTTCTCTTCTACTTTTGTATTTCATTAAAAACAAACAAACGAGAAACCTCAAACACTGGTATTATGGCTCATTGAACTGAGTTTCGGATTGATTTCAAATAGATCACTATTTGCCCTAGGCACATGGTCCCTTCATTAATCCTGTAGAATTAAAATCCTGAGGGGAGCATCCTAAGACACTTACTTTAAAAGGATGTCAGTAGTTTCTTATAATTAAAAATCTTGAACAAATCTAAGGTCCAAATTAATAACTTGGACACAAGGCTGTCCTGATATGATGCCTAGCAGTCTCTCCAGCCTCGTTTCCCACCACTACATTTTTTCCCACTTAATGCTATAAAAACATAGACCTATTTGTGATTTTTGCACCATACAAACATTGCCTTCACTTGTGCTCTTCTCACAGCCTGGATCAGCTTACCTCTTTACTCACTTGTCTCTTACAGTTCATCCAGCCCTGCAAAAGATGCAGAGAATTCACAGAGGAGAGACACAAACGTGGCTTAAACATATAAAAATATGATCTATGTAATTCACATTAAGGAAAATATTAATGAAAACTAACATTACATTACATTATTTGGGAGGTCACCCCTCCAACTACAAATTAACCTAATCATAGTGTCATCTATTTATCTCTGTCTTGCTTATTTATAACAGTTCATATGACACAACAACTTTCTCATTAAAATTAGAACCGTTCACATATATGAACTCCTCTGATCTGTGTGTAGGATAGAGTTGATTTGTAGCTGGACTGGAAAACTCTAGCCTTATTCTTGGAGATGCTTGGATGTCTGGCTTTAGTTCTTAACTGAGATAGGGACAGTTGGAATTGAAAGTCTGAAACTACTTTGGTAACTCCCAGGACCAGTTTGTTTACTGATTGTTTTCACTTGGTACTTGCCAATCTTGCTTGACTGTATAACCAGAGAGGCGTAGAAGTTTCTCATGGGAATGTATCTCCTGATAAACTGAGATCTCCTGAGGTCATGATTCATTGCACAGATCTTGAAGGTTCAATCTGGAGGGATCTGTTAATAACCTTTTGGATCTTGTATGTGGGATGTCTCTCAATTCTCCGATGCTGCCTGCATTCTCTTTCTCTTGCTGGGCTGTAACTCTGCTTTATATTAAAGCCTTACTGAATACATTTTGTGGATTCTGGTGAATCCTTTCACATATTCAAATTTATGAAGTCTTTGAAAATTCCTTGGACAACTTTATTAAAAACTTCAAATTATGTTTCTGGTATTTATTCTCTTAGTAAACCCATGTAAAAAGCTAATGATAGCTTTTACAAAAAATAGGATTAATAATCCTGTATTTAATTATCTTTTGTAAAAGTTCCTGAGAATGACCATGCAACTTTCAGTTGTATAGCTCTCAAATAACAATATTCTTCCTCTTTTGACAACGTGTAAATTTGGCTGTCATTAGTTGTTGAGCTCCTGTACAGCTGACTATAATTTTCAAAGATTTCTCCAGTCTCAAAACAATTTTGAATTTTTGTTTTAAAACTCTGGCGAAGCTTGGATTAGATATCAAATCAACTATGGCCTGGTGATACATAAATTTATATGGCATTGCAAGGCACCAGGGACTCACTTAATGGGTCCAAGTTTGGTCTCAGAGACTAGAAAGTGAGACTCCTATCATTTTTCTCTAGTTAAGTCTGAGTTTCAGATGTTTATAGGCTTAAATAACTACCTTCTACATCTCTTGTCTACTTCCCTCCAGAGTGCCAATGCCACAATTCTAATTGCCCATTTGATACTAGTAAGTTACTCCGCAGTCAACATATATAAAATTAATCCCCTTTGTTTGAAATTCTATAACATTACTAATACCAGTGTCTAATATTTATTATGTGCAAGGCAATACTATTTGCATATGTAGTCTCATTTTGTGTTCAACCCATCCCTTTGTGATAGGTGCTTGATTAGCCCTCTTTTACAGTAGGGAAATTGAGGCACAGAGATATCCTGTAAGTTACTTAAGGTCACAAAGTTGATTAGTACTGGAGCTGCAGTTCAGTCTCAAATTACTTACACTCCAGAACTTGCAACTGTAATACTATTTTCCACTGCTGTTCATAAGAGTTTTCTTTTTTAATTATTTTTTTCTCCAAATTAGTACGATTTCAAACCCCAATGCCATCTTCAATTTCAATTTTCACAAGTTTCTCACAATGCCGTTAACCAACAACCAGTCCTGTTCAGATCGTTTCAGGGTTTGGCCCTGGCTCCTGGAGAACTGGGAGGCTGCAAGGGCCTTTAGATGCCTTCCTGCTTCTGTTCCTCCCCTGTCAAGTCCTCTCTGCATGCCAGTAACGGGACGGCCTTCCTAAAACAAAGCTCTGATTATGTCTTAAATTTTCTGGACAGTCTTTGATTTCCTCTGGAAATCACACTATCTGCCTAAAGATGCCCAGTTTCCTTTGTGTGGCCACGACGTCCGTGGCGATCCAGTTTCCCAGTTCCTTTTTGCTTTCATCCTGTGTTGTTTCCACACACGGAAACTACAGTCCTCGCCACTCATAGTGACCGTTCGCTTTACTTTCCTTCCCTTTTCTGACCATCAAAAAGCCCTCGTATTTTCTCACCCCTGCTTGCTTCATTAGTGATATTCCTCCTTTTGGAAATCTTTCAAACTGCTTCTTTTTAATTTTTCCACTGAGCAGCTACCAATTAATGAATTAACTGCTTTGTGATATTAATTCTATTTTATGTTGCCCATATCGCCTAAGTAGCACTCTATCCTGCTGAGAGCCTAGGCTGACAATTTGTGCATGAGAATTAATTAATTCACTATTTATTGATTGATTATTTTGTGCTCCACAAACTGAAATACAATACTTTATTTTTTTCTGCAGATGTTTTGTAACAGCAAACACCTCAAAATTTTCATTGCAGCAAAGAGCAACTTAAAGGCCACTTGCCATCTGGTGCTTAGCTATCACCATGGAAACATCTGGGGTATTTTTACTATCTTTCCAATCAGCCTTAAACTGTATTCTAGGGGCAGATAATGGCTCTGGTTGCAGCTGAGACACAAAGAAGGGCACTCAAGCATTCATTTCTGAAACCCATGGAGTTAGGAGACCAGGTGAAAGTTCTTTGTGTCTGTGGAATTAAAGGTCACTAAGCTCCGTGTCATGCTGACTTGGAATCTACCAACCCCTCAGCCATGAGGGCTTGACTTTGTGGAGTGCACTCAAGGAATTGACTTCTCAGTGTGGAATGGTCTTTACTTTAAAGCTAGTGATTTTGTCTTACAAAGAAATGGAAGCCTTTTCATTCTATGCCAATGTTGCCTGGAGTGAAAAAAACATTCTCTGGGATACTTCTATTTTCCCAAACATTGTCACATTTATTTATTAACCTAACTTCAGAAAAAAGAACTTGTTTTTCCTTGTATGGATATGATGTGTAGAATGTTTGTGTGTGTGCTAAAACATACTTTAAAGTTGCATTACTATTGAGTATGCTTATGCTGTGTAGATATATAGTGCATAATTGGTTACATAGGTATAATATAAATTTATTTTGATGGCATAATGTAAAATAAAAGATGTAGGTGCTAAAGCAATATATCTGTAAGGACATTTTAATGAAGCATCATGAAGAATGTGTCCTTAAGTTCTTTCCAGGCTTGAAAATACTGATTTACACTATAGCATTCTCTGAGAAACTTACAACTTAAAGCTGGAAGTGATCTAGGGATCATCTAATTCAAATTCACGACTCAACGCCAGTGTATCCTGCACAATCCTCCTGCCTGATGACATGCATTTGTCTGTACATTAATGAAGAAGCTACCATTTGTGGCACCTCTTTGAATGGTGGTATACCTTTGACCCCATGGTCATCCAGCAATGTACCAAGTACCAGAAGGTGAGCTTTAAAAGACAGATGAGTATTATGTAGTGTGAAACATATTGACGTAGATATTGCAAGAGAAAAGAACAAATAGTCTTATCTAAATCTTCAATCAGACAAAATTGTAGTAAAATTCTGTGCATGTAAAATGTATAGCATAACTGTCAAAATTTTGCCATTTTCACTAAGGATGAGTAGTTTTAAAGTGGGCATTTGCATTCTGGCTGATACAGGAGGGGTTGTGCTATTACTGACGGCAGCAGCTTGGAGGCCGAGGCATTTGGAGTGGGTTCAAAATTGATTTGATGACTCACTTGAACATAAGGGCTGTATTTTACTCAAGATGCTAGCTAATATACCATAGGCAATTGATTTTCTAGTTTAATGTAGAAATTCCCCAAATTACTCCATTGACTCTCAGTTTGGGTTGACTAGACGAGAAATCCCCCAGGACACTTCATTAATCCGCAGTAAGGGTGTAGCTTAGTAAGGGTGTAGTCATCAAACCACTCAGTGTTTCCGTTTTCTCACCTGCAGACTGAGGACCACCTAGTCCCTGAGGTCCCTCTGGCACTAATGCTTAGATGCAGTTGTCTCCAATTAATCCCTAGCCTTATGGCAATTTGTTCACTTGTTAATACATGAAGAAACACTGTGGATTATGAAGACCCATGCAGTGCTTTCCATACAGAAAACTGTAAGCAAATATTTGATGAAATAATGATTTTCTGTGGGAAAATCATCTGATTGTGGGTATAGCAGCACTGTGTTAAGATAAGCAGGGTTCTCTTCTCTAGCCTAAGCTGTGTTTATCCTAGGCTCTTACAAGTCTGGGGGGTATCCTCACAAAAGGACTATTTGAACAAGAGGTCAGATTAATATTTGAGAAAGGACACATTCTAAAAGGAGGGCAAATGGATCCAAGGAAATGCTTGAAGGTCAGAGGGTTGTGAATATTTTAATAAAGAACTCTACCCTGTCTCTTAGATTGCTGTCTATTCCACATTTCAGATTCACATCCAGATCCTGAGAAGCAGGTCCAGCAGCAAAGATGAAAAGGACATTTCTAAATTAAGGTCATAACCATCAAATTTTCCATCCTCCTGAAACTCCACTAAAACTACAATGAAGACGTTGTTTTTGAAAAGACAAATTAATGAGGACAGAAGTATAGGGACAGGGAAAATTTTGAAATCTAGAAAGTATAGATGGAGGAGTGTTAATTTGTTACCAAGTCCAAACTCCTTCTGCTCGCCACATGACAGGCTGATAAATCAGGAGACAAAATGTTGGGAAAAGGAATGGCGACTTTATTCAGAGAGACAGCTCACCAAGAAGATGATGGGCTAGTGTCCCAATGAACCGTCTTACCTGAGTTAGAATTCAGGCTTCTTTTATATTAAAAAGGGAGTAGGGGAGAGCTGTTTGTTGCAAACTTCTTGGTTCAGGCCAGACCCTGCAGGGGATGTGATAATGGATTGGTTTTGCAGCTGTCCACCTAGGTCTGATCAGGATGTTCCTATAAATTTACAAGACAAATGTTATCCTCTCTTCTGCAACTTTGTGTGTCAATATGAATAGAAGAGTGTTATACCCTTAAAGGTCAGAGTCTTGAGAATGGGCTATCCTGTATAATTCAAACTATAGGCAACATTCTTAACTGGGAGCAAAAACAATAGAATATAAGGGTTAAAGTAAAAGAAACAGATCTAATATTGGGTCAGATTTGCTCTTCCCTATTACAAATTGACCTAGCATCAAAATAAATTCAAATCCTATAATAGCAATAAGGAAAAGTGAAATCATCTTGATTTACACTGAAGAATAATCAAAGACCTCAGAAACTGAGACAACCAATACCGTAGAACTAGAAATGAATGGAACACAGGCTAACATATGAGGACTAAGGTGAATACTGTTTGAAAAGTCAGGTCCTTACATTCTCTCACTTTACACATCCTAACAGAAATCTGACTTTTTAACAACTAAAGTTCAACAAGTAGTATATAAACCGAGGGGTTTGGGCTGTGATGCATACTTGAAGTTGTGGGTACATTTTCAGACAGGGAAGTTAACTATCATAATATTTTACATACTGAGTGTGAATATAGAGGACACTCAGCTGGCTTGTCTTACCTTAACCTTGAATGTAGGCAAAGAGTTTTAAAGATTGTTCTCTGAGGAACCACACCAATCTCAAATAAGATACTTAAAGATATGGCATTCTGTAATAAATGGATGAACATACATCTTGTTTGTGTGGCACCGTCCTCATTCATGTTTGAAATATTGCCTTTTTAATCTTACCTCTTCACCCCCTTTTGCTCTATAAAAGAACCTAACATCCAAACCTGGGCAAGATGGTTCTGTGGGACACTAGTCCACCATCTTCACAGTCTGCTGGCTGTCTGAATAAAGTCACTATTCTTTGCCCCAACAACTCATCCCTCGATTTATTGACCTGCCTTGCATCAAACAATATAAACTTGGTCTTGGTAACAAAATGGCCACTGAGTGAAAACATAATGGGCAAAATAGAAAAGTTATCACGTAGTTTCAAACAAAGGGGGCATCTGCCCTTGATCATGCCTAGAATGCAATTAGAACATCTAGAGAAAAATCTAGGTACAACATAGAACATAACAAAACAAAAAATAAATCTTTACTGTGACAACTTCAAGAGCAACTAAGGCAGTGAGGACTTAAAGATGGAAGATTCTAGAGAAAAGGGAAGCACAGTGAGATGTTCCTGACATTTGGCTTCATCTTTCTACTTCTCTGACTGAAATAATTCCATTCCAAGTAGTGGTAATGATAATAATTCTTATTTTAAAATCCTTCAATGACACTTTGGAGAAAATATTACAGTCAAGATCAAAATCCTCCTTGGATAATGGAGGTGCAGCAAATGTTCAGGTAGAACACATTTGACTGGCTCATAGGCCATAGTATTTTGCTGCTTTATAGACATATCTTATATATACATATGTATAACAATAGTGACAATTAAATTAAAGATAAGGGCTGTCTCAGAGGCCATTTATGTGGAAAGTGGAATAATAGGAATGGAAATCTTGTCGTGATTTTTATTAGAACAAAATTTTCTCTCGTGATGGAGAGGAATACTGACACCACCCTGCATTTTAGGAGGATTTTTCTTTGCTGTTAGTGGAGCATTTGAGAAAGACAATTTCTGTCAGTCAACCCAGTACCTTCAATTCAGTTGTGTATGGTCCAGACCTAGAATACGAGTCAGAGAAATGACAACATATTTTTTCCCCCAGAATTGCTCCACGAAGAAGACTCCATTGGAAATTAGTTAAAGGCTACCAACAGGAAAGGTAAACAGTAAGAAACTAGCTACATAAGCTATGAAATAACTTATTTCAGTGAACATAATTTCCATTTTGCATACACACCAGTAGACATGATAATTGTGCTATTTTTGAGTATTCCTTTTTTCTCCTTTATTTTAATAGAAAGAAGCAAAAGGAAAAGTCTAAATTATTCCAAAGTTATTTAATAACACACTGAGCTCAGCTGTCTCTTTCATCACACCTTCCTCACTGCTGCTTTCTTATCCTCTGGAGTGAGGTGTTTAGCTCACGTTCCTATGTTAACGGTCTGCTTATTTCCATCAGAACATTTATCACACTATTGGAATATTCCATTTATGTATTGATTCTCCCTTCAAAAATTTGGACTCGTTGAGTGTACTTGATAAACTGTACTCATCTTTGTATCCTCAATACCCAGTATGGTACCCAGGACATGTTAATAATCAACCAGTGTTTCTTAAGTAAATATCTATAGTGAATGACTATTGGATAAGCATACCCTAGTTGAAGTTTTAAGGTATTTATTTGAGTATGATAATTTTTAAATTTAAATATGTTCTGATGCCTTAAAAAGTCTAAGCAGATAGTTTCGCATCAGTATTGTATACTGAACATTTAATCATGGCAAAAATATCTTTTTAATCTTACTCTTTTCACTGCTACTTTAAAGTTTGTCCTGAAGGTGGCAACATTGAATAACATTCTACATTTTTCCCTAAGTAAAGCTTTAAGATCACCTTTAATTAAAGTTTTATATTTTAAAATAAACATCTTTCCCCAACCCCTATATATTCTAGTGTAGAAGAAAATAAAATTCTGAAGACTAACTTTTGTATCCAGTAATCTTGAATGTACATGTTGAAAGAAACCATTTACAACTTTGAAGAATAAAAGTTAGCCTAGAAAAAAGGTTCAGGGTAGCTCTCTTTAAATTGCCAAATGTAAGATCAGTTTTAAACACAGCATATGTTTCATGCCAAGCAATTTATATCAATAGATGTATTTAACTATAAGGGTAAATCAATGCCTATTCTTTTAAGGTAAAATTTATTTTCCTGTTATATTTATTCAAATTCAACACAACAGTTTTAGTATTTACTGTGATATGTTAATAAAGAATACAGTTAGTTTTGAAAGAATTGCTCTAATAGCAAATAACCAAAAAAAAAAAAAAAACCCCATGTAACAGCACCTAAAATAAATTTTGCAATCAATAAATACCTTTTAAAAGCTATTGACAATGTAATATATTTATCATACCTGGGCATGTATTGTTATATTTTCTATTCTCTCTTTTTTGGATTGTAGACACTTACTAAACAAAGCTGTACTAATTAATATTCATCCAAATGTTCAAAACTTCACTGTGAAAGAGAAAAATGCCAAATAATGTTTCCCAGAGGTTAATTGACTAGTGTATGATCTGCCAATGGCAAAGTCAAAAATGGAACTCTGTATTTCTTGTCTGTAGACAGTGACAACTGCTCATGGTTATAATTCTATCATTATATTTAAAGGCAGTTCAGCCACTTTACATAGCTTCTGGGAGATAGGCTAATACCTGTTTTCATGTTATTTTATATTAGGGTTTTGTTATATACACAATTTATGTTTTTGTTTATAGCTTTTGGGGTCTGTGCACTAGTGAAGCATGCAATAGGAGAGCTCTAAGCATTACTTCTTAGAGCTAATATTCCTGTTCCTTCCTATTTCTAAATGTAAAAATACATTTAGAAAATTGTCTGAAATTCTTTAATGAGGCTATTCTAAAGTGAATGGGGTTTTTAAAAGATAGTTTTAGGATAGCAAGTGGAGAAGCTACATGGTCAGATAAAGACAATGTGGAGGAATTGTCAGAGCCGTATGGAGTTAACTAGATGTGTGAGAGAAGGGAAGCACTGTAGCGCAGGCAGGAAGAGAGTGGTGTGTGGGGAGTGGAGAGGAACTGGACAGTGCCTGTGGTGGCATGAAACAGATGGAGCATTCTGACAGGTGCAGTGAGAATGTACCCCAGACAGCATATTCGCAGGTTTTAAACATTCCACACGCTGATACTCTATTAGCAAGGAGGACATATTCCAACATCATAATTTGGTAAAGTAGAGTTGCCAGATGAAGAAATCAAAAAGGTGGCACGTTCTGAGGTATAAATTTCCCTGCCACTTCATCTTGGAGGGACAATTTCTTTTTTCTTGGCCTCAGGCCAGCCTTACCGACGCTTGCTGTCATTCATGCTTGCATGCAAAGAAATCTTTCACCTCTCTTGGGAGAAGGAGAAACTGCCTGTGACACAGTGGTCACTGATGGCCCTAATCTTGGGTGTTAACTCCATCAGGCCACATCACTACGTCAGGGAATCCACAGACTTTCCGGTAGGGCACCGATCTTCAACAAATCCCCTTTGCTCCTCTGCTTGCTAATTGCCATTTAATTCCCATATTGGTTGTTTAATATTGTTTTTTGTTATTTATTTTAATACTAACATAAAATAGTGTTTGAAAAATGTATATTTCTTAAAATGTTGACTTAAAGGACATTTAAAAATTTCCTTCTAAAAATAAGACTAACTTGTAGTAATTGATAGTAATAGTAACTATGATTTCTTATTTTCTACAGAAATAATCACTCAACATTTAAATCTTGAATCTTTGTTCTACTACTCTTAAAATTCTAAAAATGATCTATTGAATCTCAGCCTATTAACTTACTTTTAATTTAAGTAGACAATAAAAGGAGCTTAGTGAATAAACAGTTTTATAAACATGTGTTCTCTGGTTATCTTTGGCCTTCTAGGTCCTTAGAGAATATTAATCATTTAGTGATCAAGAATGAATAAAAATTACAGAAATGCTTTAATGTACAACTATGGAGCAAATTATACATGGGAAGACTGGCTCATTATTTAACACACACACACACACAGACACACACGCACACTGCACTGCAGGATAGTGAAACACTTTCCTCTGAAGCAAACTCTGTAGATGCCTGTTATAGTCCTTATTATACTGTATTGCAATTGTTTATTTACTTGTAAACCTTTCTCATTTTACTGTAAATTCCCTGGAGCCAGGACTTAAGTTTCTTCTTGCTTACATCCTCAGAGCTTCGTACAGTGCACTGCAGACAGCAATAGATACTGAACAAACAAACGTTCACTGACTCACAGGTTGAATTAACAAATGGTCTTGGAGAAATTGGCATTTGAATTCACTTAATGGCTCTAGAATCTCTTCATAAAATCTGGTTGGTAGAATGGGATGAATGTTTGTTTTGACATTGCAGTTTCATAGCAAGTCCACTTTTTTTTGCATGCAGAATGATGTTGTTTGGAGTGACTGTGAGGAGACAGGGCTGATGTTTTGAATACTTGAACTTTTCTCCTGACAGTAATGGATGAAAAATTTTACAAGATACTTCAACATTCTGAATACTTTGGAAATCTTACCTAGAGACTTTTTTGAGTCAAAGGAAAGTAATTATTAAATAACAAACATCGTTTATATAGATCTTTCTATGTTTCTTAAAATGTTTTTTTGTATAATAAGGTCTCATTTATTGCATACAACAGAAACCCAACTCAGTCTAGTCTAGTTTGAGAGAAAAAACTGTTGATTCATGCCAGACAACAAATCCAGCTTTAGAAATGGCTACATTCAGAGATTCAAATGAAGAAATTTCTTTCTCCATCATTTTGTTCAGCTTCACACAACATTGACTTAATTCCCAAGCTGGATCTACATATAGGTAAAGGTTAATTCTTGTAGCTCTATACCAATATCCTTCTAGTTCTCTATCCGTATACCAAATCTCAGTGGATATCCTGATTCTGCTTGGCACAGTGTGTGTTCTGAAACTATCCTGAACCATCCCTGAATGAGAAGGACTCTTTACAGGTAGATGAAATCTCGTTAACGTGGCATCATGTGGTTTCCCCTATGGATACAGTGCAGGGTCAGTGTCAACTTTATCTAACACGTATAGAGTAGGTTCTATACAGGAGGGTTTTTTTTTTCTTTTCTTTTTTAAGGAGAAGGCAGGAGGGAAAGGTTGTGCTGATATAAACCAAAAATTGAAAATTTAAATTTATCATTTAATTTGTATCATCCATTAATTTATTATATATGTGTTGCCTGTCTGCTTGGGTCCAGGTATTGTGGTAGACTTCGAGGTGATATGGATCCTCTATTCTCCAGTACTTGCCTCCAAACTCATATATTCCTCTCATTTTTCTCCCTTCCCTTGCTTATTGGTCTCTTTGGCCTTTTTAGACTAAAAGCCAGAGCTTAACCTTTAACAGCTCCTGACATTTACTGCAAGACAAGTGTTCTTTCCCAATTTCAGAATCCTGGTGAAGGGACTCTTCAGTTCAGTGTGGTCTTGCGTCCGTCCCTCAACCAATCCCATGGGTTAGGGAGCAGGATAACATTGTACAAAATGTTTAGTCCATCATTAACTATGATTCCCAGAAAATCAGGAGATTAAGCAAACAAAACAATGTGTACCTTACCAAAGAATCAAAGCGGTTTTCGCAGTGTTGGTGTTGGTGTCAGTACTCATGCTTTTTTCATGTGCTTATATTGACTAGAAGCTCAGCTGTTCTCTGATGCACTTCCTCCCCAAGATTATTTACCTTGTCTACATTTGGTCAGAATTATTATTTGTGTCTCAAAAGAAGAAAAAAAAACAGAATAGCTTAAGACATAGATAGAGCAGACACTTCTCTTTTACCACATGATGGAACTGAGGTACTTTTGCCAAGCATTTATATTCTGTGGCAAAGCCAGCATTCAGAGCATTTCCTTTCCAGAACCTGTCATTTCCTCTAAATCAGAGAGTGTGAACTAGCAGCTCATAAATGATTCTAGGTTACAAAAAATATTTTGTTTGGTCTGCACATGGTTGATCTGGAAATAATTTATTTTTAAAATTAAAATTCCAACTTTTGAAAACCAGGATATCAGTGTAGTGCAAGTGGGGCCCCGACAAAGGCATCCTTCTCTCAAAGGCTTGTTCAACCATTTAAAGGATCTCTGTCTGCCTTGCCAGGGCTCCATACAATGTATTAACTATTTATCTAGTAATCAGTTCAGAGTGGGTCTCACAGAACATTCATGAGCTCAGGCTAACATACACTGAGCAACATAAATTCAAAAACTCTACAAAAATTTGCAGAGAGAAAGTTCAGTTACCCTTTTGACATGGTCAACTTACAGAGAAATCCAAAATAGTTTCCCTTTGGGTCCTAAGGAAATTTCTTGCTCACAAAATAAACCAGATGAGGGAAGATTCTCCTGTAAATCTCATTGCTATGTAAATGCTGAATCTTGTTCATAGGCTGCCAAGGGCTACAACATTTATAACCCAAGCTGTTATCCATTAAGTCATACAGCTCACTGACTCCACTAAATTAAATTTCTTCACCACTTGTTGAAACTGATTTTCAAAGTATTGAGTCAATCAACTAGACTTCATCTGCTTAGAAGCTCACTACAAATGTTAATCCTGCTTCAATTGTTAATCCTATTATTTTGTTCCTGTAACACAACTGAGAACAGCAAAAATGACTAAGGAGCTGCATAAATCCTATACCACAAAGAATTTTTTATGAAGGAAGATAAGGGAAAAACTCGGGTTGTCTAGAAGTAAAGATGAAAAAAATTGCAAAGAATAACAGTAGGTCTAATTTTACAAGCCTTTACCACTCAACTGATATGTCCATGGTTGAAGTGAGCTTTCACTAAAGAATACCTAGGAGAAGAAAAGACTTCTAGAAGATCATGGCAAACCTACCTGCAAATTAAACCGAAATGTTGACTCAGATCTCAGCACTCCCTGGCATTCCTGTCCTGAAAATACATAGTATCTGTGTTAGTTTTCTAGGACTGACATGACAAGTTCCGCATAGTAAGTAGATTAAACAACAAATCTTTTTCACATGGAGTGAAATTTTATTTTTATTATCTCAAATTCTGTAAGCTTTTATCTTAACCCTCCATTTTTATAGAATCAGATCTGGAAGAATTTTTCATTGGTTCTCTAGTTCACCTTTTTGCTTACATAACTTTTTTTCCCTTAACGTTGCTAACATGATATTACATATTTCATTTTAAATATTGTTACTGCCTATTTCATGAAAAGAAAATGTAAACAAATAAAAAGACTGGCGTGATGTTGAGCTAAAATCCATCACGATTTTTATATTTCTTGTACATTTACCACGCCCTGGTCTGGTTCTTTTGTTCCTCTGTAAGTCTAACCATCTAAGATGAACATTCTGTTTTTTTCCTTCCAGTTTTATTGAGGTATAATTGTCATACAGCATTGTATAAGTTTAAAGCATATAACATAATGATTTGTATTTACATACATCATGATGTGTTTATCACAATAAGCTTAGTGAACATCCGTCATCTCATGTAGCTACAAAATTAAAGAAACAAACAAAAAAAGCCCAATTAAGCTCTTAGGATTTACTCTCTTAACAACTTTTATATATAACATAGAGCAGAGTTAATTGTACTTATCATGTTGTATGTTATATACCTAGTACTTATTTATCTTAAAACTAAAAATGTGTACTTTTTGACTGCCTTCATCCAATTCTTCCTTCCTCAAACTTCACCTGCCTCTCATAACCACTAATCTGGTCTCTTTTTCTCTGTTTCTATGAGTTTGTTTGTTAAACAACAGAAATTGTTCTCTCACAGTTCTGATGGCTTGGAGTCCAAGGTCAAAGTGTCCACAGAGTTGGTTCCTTCTTAGGACCGTGAAGGAAGGGTCTTTCTAGGCCTCTCTCCTTGGCTTGCACGTTGCCATCTTCTCTCTGTATCTCCGTATAATTTTCCTTCTATGTCTGTGTCCAAATTTCCTCTTCTTATAAGGACATATGTCATATTGAATTTAGGGTCCATACTAATAACGTCATTTTGATTGAAGTAACTCTTTATTACCCTCCCCCCCCCAAAAATATAAATATTAGTTGAAAAGCTTGCTACACTTTCCTTTTCAGTCCTTTTTTTATACACAGGCAAGCTTGAAAATGCCTGAGAATTCCATATGAAACAAGTGGATGTAAGAAAATATGATCAGAGCTCAGATAATTATGAGTATTACTCTGGCAAGTCCAGTTTTGGCCAATGAAAATATTAGTAGAGTGCACAAGCCTACAGTAAAAATATCTTTGGCACAATCTGCCCATGACGCAGAGAAGAATAATTCAGATAGCTTCCCAGGGACCTTGATGGTACGATTTACAATGAGGTAAAGGTTTAGAAACATATCTCAGAGTGTAAAGAACTTTGTTTCAGGGACAAAAAATGGCTTAAGGCAATCCCCCACTGAAGATACAGAATCATTAAGACTTTTTGTTCTAGACAAATGCTAGAATTATTTGAAGAATTTATTTGATGTTTTCATGATAATAAAGATGAGGTCTAGAAAATGCATATAGGTCCCAAAGCTTGGATGCAAAGAAATAACCACTTCAGAAAGAAAATACTGCTTACATTTTTAAGCAAAATAATCAGATTCAATATGGAGGAGAGAACTAGATCTGGGTGGCAATCTTTCCACAGATTTGTGTTAGACCTCATTTCTCAAGCTAGAGGACCAGCTCAAAAAATTGATGATAGTGTGTTTTAGAATACTAAAAATTCAATTTTAATGGAGATAGAACACTAGTGAAATATTCTTCAGATAAAGTGTGATGGTCACACAACTTCCAATGGTAAATCCTGATTTCCCATTAAGGCTTATGGAATCTCTGTGTATTCATGGACACATTCAGGTGGCATTGGATAATACAAAACACAAATAGACACACACACACACAAAACTGTAGTGTATATGAATCTGCCTTTCTTTTCCCAAAACTGTACACACTTTGTCACTGAGCTTATTCATGCTTTTGGATCTATTGTCACAAAATCTGAGAAAAATGTATTTTTACACCTATCTATCCTATTTGTCTATTATCTATCTGTCATCGAATCGATCTCTCTATATACATGTCATATGCTATAAAATATTTTTTTCACCCAAATATTTATTTTGGAGTTAAAACCATGTCAGTAAGTATAGTTCTACTTCATCTTTTTTAATGACTAGATAGGATACTGTAGTATAAATATAATGTAATTTATTTAAGGTTTCCTATTGAAGGGTAAAAAATTTCCAGTATTTTTGTTTGCTTCTAGGAAAATGAGGAAGCAATAAGGCATTTTTTTAAAACCTCTTTTTATTGAGTTATAGTCATTTTACAATGTTGTGTCAAATTCCAGTGTAGGGCACAATTTTTCAATTATGCATGAACATACATATATTCATTGTCACTTTTTTTGCTGTGAGATAAGGCATTTTTAAATTATTTATATTTTATATTGTATATTATTTAGTGGCAAATGCTTGTCGCTAAAAAGTGATGATATGATTCATAAAAAGATACCATTAGACCTAGTAAAAGGTTATAAACTTTCTAGAATGAAGGAAATCTTTTCAAGAAGCTTATTCATTCATTAAATTATATAAAGCAGAGACAAATGGTATGCTTCCATTTAGAGGTATAGCCAATCTATATTCTCCAAATTTTCTCATTATGATACCTGATAGAACTAACTGGGCTATAATTCATAGAAAGACATTCTGAACATGCAGCTAGATTAGGAAGTAGAATATATACTAAAAGTTGGTTTTATTTCTAACTATTGAAGTAAAGTTATTGAAAAAATTCAAAAAATTTTCAAATGTAAAATAAAGGGCTCCTTCTTTTGAACATATATATTTGTTTTCAAAACATTGTTTTATTTTCAGTAGGTTATACAATGCTACCTAGTTGTTCATAATTTATTAGTAAAAAGTCTTGCTCCAGGGTCTTCCTTCTGACACTTTGAGTTTCAAAAGTTTTTGAGAGGTGTGGATTAGAACCAATTTTCAATTCTGAAGAAAGAATAATTTTTGAACTAAAGCCGTCATTTACTGAGTATTTACTACTTGGCAGTCACTCTGCTAAATGCTTTCATATATGATGATACTGAATCCTTGCAGATGCCATGGGGTACTTACAGTTATTTCCATCCTATATAGGAGGAAACCAACATTCAAGGAAGTAAAAATACTTTCTCAGGGTCTCCTAGCTAGCAAACGATGCATTCAGCTATTTCAAATCTAATACTCTTAACCTCAGTGCTTTCCTCCTTTTCTGGCCTAGCAGAGCATAGTTCTGCTAAGGAGGTGTGTCTACTATAAGAGAACCTCCTAGAGTCAGGTGGTTTAAATTTTCTCCATCTTCCAAACTGAACTTATTGTTTTTGTAGTCCATGTTAAATTAGTCTTTTTCTATGGAATAAAACAATATTTGCTCTACAGTGATCTCCATTACCTATATAAATTTTTGTTAACCAGGACAATGTTATCTATATATAAATGTTAAAAATAAATTAATTTAAAATGTCAGTTTTTTTCTTTAGTTATTATGATGCCATATAAAGGATAGTTTTCATAAATTTCTATAATAGAATAATATATAGCATGTAAGTATATATAAATATAAAACACAAATGCTAAATATACTTATTAATTATATTTTAACAAAAAGTATATAATTCTTCACTATGTATTGCATTTTAACAGTACCAAGCTGAAAAATTTCAAAAATTAAACTCTTACTCAATTACACATTTTTTTTATACTGGAGAAAACCTATCATTTTCTGTATTTCCTGTGAAGATTTTTTTGTTATCTTTTCAATGATTCATGACCAGACGTGGGTATTCTATCCCAGAGTGGAACAAAGAATTACTTCTTTGACAATTGAATAGCTTTGAAAGTAACAGGGTTTTAGAACCAAAAAATAGATCACCAACCTCAGAGCAGGAAGACAATAGTGGCTTCTTGCTAATGTTGAGCCTGTTCATAGGGCAGACTTTTTCAAATATCAGTAATAAATGATACTCGGGAAAGAAAAGAACACAGAAATGAAGACAGAAAAAAATACTTTTTTGCAAAAATGGAATAACGAGCAAATTTCTTACTGGGATATGATTTTATACATTGGGAAGATTTTTAAGGCTTTTAATGTAGCATTCTATTGTTTCAGAGATTTATAATGTGTATAGTTTATATCCACTATAAAAATATATAGGCTATCCTTGCAACAGAAACTGTTTTTGTGTTGTATTTTAGAGTTTGTTTTATAAATAGTTTTTATTTATTTACATTTTTTGCTACGTTCCTTTTGGTGTTAGATTCTATGCTTTCAACACTCATTTTTGAGGAATCTGTGGTGACATGCTCAACAGTTTCTACTCTTTGTATCTTCAGCCAGTTCCTCTCTGTTAAAAAAAAATCACAAATCTTTTTCATTGTATCATATCATTCAACTTTCTGTGATTAAAAGGAAAAAAACAACTTCCATTAAAGTAAGGCAGAGGATTTTGGTGGTCTTTGGCTTACCGTATCGATGTTTCACCATAAACCCTTTGTGGTAAGCAGACAAATAAGAGCATTTTAAATTCTTTTACCAAGTGAACGAATATAATATTTCATTCTGTTCATTCATTCAAGAGATTAAGTTAATTGAGGGCGGGGGGGGGGCTTTTAAGCACCTTTGTGTATATTCTTAATGCTATGTGTTCTCAATATTTTAGGTTTTACAGTATGCAGTTTTACACTTAATCAACATTGCTGCGATATAATTTACATACAATAGGTTACATCCACTACAGTGAACCATTTAATGACTTTTGACAGATACATCTGAGAAACCACCACCTCAAACAAGGTAACAGAACATTACCATCAGCCTCAAAACATTCTCAAGCCCATCGCCTCTGTTCCTTCTTCTATATCTGGCTCCAGACAACCACTGGTTTACTTTCTGTCACTGTAGGTCTATGTTGTATTTTCTGGAATTTCCTAAAATTGAAATTGTATGGTATGTACTCTTTCTTTTCTGACTGAGTTCCTTCAGTCATCATTATTAAGATTCATCTGTGCTTTATGAATCCATGCAGATATAAATAATCTGGTTTTTTGTATTACTCATGTGCCATTTCTTTTCTGAATGCTGTTCTGATTGGGTGATATCTGTTATCCCATCTAAGTTACTTATCCATCCCTCTGCCTTATCCAGTCTGCTTTTGGCTGCCTTTAGCTCAGCTCTTATCTCAGCCACTGAGTTTTCTGTTTGTAATTAGCTCCTCTTTATAGTTTCTATTTCCTTTTTACAGTATTCTGCATTTTTATTCATTGTCTCTCTTATTTCATTCAGTGCTTTTATCATCCCCTTTTTGAAGTCATGATCTAGTAGACTGTTGAGATCCGTTTCATTGATCATTCTTTCAGGGGAGTTCTCTTGTTCTTTTAATTGGAAGTAGTTTCTCTGCTTCTTTATTTTACTTATATTTCTTTGGCTTTATGGATTAAGGAGTGTCAATTTTCCTCTGTGGTCCTGAAAGGCTTTTATTTTTCCTCCTATTTTTTTTTTAAGAGGATGCATTCCTGTGTAGCCTGTGTGCCTCTAATAATTTTGTTGCAGGGTCTGTTTTAGCATGGATGGTTGTGTCATCTTTCTTCCATGTGTTGGCTGTTACCCTTTTAACTGAGGGTGTGGCTGGTGTTGTGGTGATCAGAGCCTGGCCTGGTTGTTGAGCAGGACCTCCTTTTTTATTCTGTGGTTGTCACAGCCCTGACAGGGGTGGGGTTTGTTTCCCTTTTGTTGGAATGGAGGCTTCTAGACCTGTTTCTGAGCTGCAGGTTTTGGTAGGAGGAGTTGGAGTGCTTCAAGTACTCTTGTGACCCTGCCCTTGTCCCCACTTTAGCCACAGGAACCACGGAAATCTCAGTACTCTGCTCTGGTTTCCCCCAGATTCTCTGCCCTCAGAGCTACCAATGCAGATCCTCAGACATCAGAGTCCACTGTAGTAATCATGCAGTCACACACCTGGGTTGTGGTGCACTGTCGTGTCACCACTGTCCCCAGTGCTGAGCCCATGTGCTGTTTGCTCACAGGTCTGCTGAAAATGCAGCTCCTGGGCTCACCTTAGCTGTGAGCCAGATCTCCACTCCTTACTTGTTTGTCTTAGAGGCACAGGTCTTCAAAGGTATCAGATTTTGTAAAGAATTTTGTCTTTTGAACTAGGTGATGTTCTATCAAAGTTCAGCAGGTGTTCTAAGTGAATGGGCAGGTCCATAAGTGTCTCTCTTAGTGTATTTGTGGGAGAGGGTGAGCTAAGAGTGTCCTACTCTGCCATCTTGGCATCTACTTGTTTACTGTAGCTTTATAGTTAGTCTAAAAATTCAGTATTGTGATTTCTTCAACTTTCTTCTCTTTTAAAATTGCTTTGGTCATTCTAGGTCACTTGTATTTTCAAATAAATTTTTAAGTGATGTCATTTTCTATAGAAAATCTATTGACATTTTAGTTGAGATTGTCTTGATACTGTAAGTCAAGTTAGTAAAAATGGACATTTTTAACAGTACTGAGTATCTCAGTCCCATTATTGTTCTGGAATTTTCAGTGAAGTGGTCTTGCACATCTCTTATATTTATGACCAAGAATTTTATGCTTTTGTCTCCATTTTAAAAGTTAATATAAGTGTAATATTTTAACTTCAATTATTACTAATTAAATATTTGCTAATATAGACCTACATTGATTTTTGTATATTAAATTTTTATCTTACAACCTTTTTAGCTAAAATTGCTTATTAATTCTCGTAATAGCTTTGTTGATTCCTTAGGATTTCACATTCAATAATTATGTCATTTACAAATGCAGACAGTTTTAATTTTCCTCTCTAATCTATATGACCTTGCATTTTAAGTTATGTTTTGCTTGCCTTATGCTCTAGTTTGGTTTTTCTGTACAATATTGAGTAGAAGTCCTGAGTGCAGACATCTTGCTTTTTTTTTTTTAAGAGAAAGGTGATTAGTATTTTACTGTTAAATATGATGTCAGCTGTAAGTTTTTTATATGCCCCAATTAAGTTCAATAATTTCCTTCTAGTCCTAGTTTGCTGAGAGTTTTTATCATTTTGGCAATTGAATTTTATTAAATACCTTTCTCTTCACTTATGAAAATGATCTTAACATCTTTGTCTTTTTTCCTATTGATGTGGAGAATTATATCGACTGATATTCAGATATTAAAGTACTTTGCGTTGTATAAAATGTCCTACTTTGCTATGATACATCATCATTTTTATGTCTTGTTGAGACTGATTTTATATCTTTTGAGGCTGTATTAAAAATTTTTTCTCTGTAATATTTCTGTCTAATTTCGGTATCATATTAAACTGACTTAAAATACAAAAAGTATTCTCATGCCCTCTATTTTTGAAATATTTTATATAAATTTTGTAATATTCATTCTTTGAATTTGTGATAGAATTTACCAGTGAAACAATCTAGACCTAGAGGTTTCTTGATGGGAAAGTTTCTGGAAAATAATAATTTCTTAATAGATATAGGACTATGTGATTTTCTACTTTATTTTGTGTCAATTTTATAAACTTGCATTTTTCAAAGAATTTTAAAATTTCATTTAGGTTTTTAAATACGTTGGTATAAAGTTGTTCATTATAATGTCCTAGTATCTTTTTCCAATTTTTAAAAATTGTGATAAAATACACATAAAATAAATTTTACTATCTATCTTAACCATTTTGAATGTACAGTTCAGTGACATTAAGTTAAATCATATTGTGCAACCATCATTACCATCCATCTTCAGAACTCTTTTCACTTTGCAAAACTGAAACCCTATACCCATTACACAATAACTGTCCATCTCCTCTCCCTCCAGTCCTTGACAGCCACCATTCTACTTTCTGTCTCTATGGTTTAACTATTCTAATTGCCACCTACAAGTGGAATCTGTTATTTGTCTTTTCGTGACTGGCCTATTTCACTTAGCAAAATGTCCTTAGGGTTCATTTATGTGGTTGCACATGTCAGAATTTCCTTCCTCTTTAAGTCTGGATAATATTCTAGTGTATGTATATGTCATATTTTCTTAACCATTCATCTTTTGATGGACACTCATGTTGCTTCTGTATTTTAGCTATTATGAATAATGGTGCTATTAACATGAGTATACAAATATCTCATTGAGATTCTGCTCTCAGTTCTTCTGAGTATATACCCAGAAGTAAAATTGTTGGATCATATGGTAATTCTATTTTTATTTTTTTGAGGAACCACCTACCATTTTCACAGTGGCTATACCACTTTAAATTCCCACCAAGAGTGTGTAAGTGTTCCAATTCCTTTACATCCTCTCTTACACTTATTATTTTCTGTTTCTGTTTGTTCATTTGTTTTTTGATAGCAGCCATTCTGGGGAGTATGAGATATCTCATAGTAGTTTTGACTTGCATTTCTCTAATGATTAATGATGCTAATCATCTCTTCATGTATTTATTGACCATTTGAGTATCTTTTTTTTGAGAAATGTGTATTCTAATCATTTGCTCAATTTTGAACTGAGTCGTTCAGTTTTTGTTGTTGAGTTTTAGGAATTACCTGTATATTCTGGGTATTAATCCCTTAACAGACATGTGATTTGAAAATGTCTCCCATTCTATGGGCTGCCTTTGATAGTGTCTCTTGATAGTGTTTTTAAAAATTTTTCATGAAGTTCAATTGCCTATTTTCCTTTTATTGCCTGTGCCTTGGTATCATATCCAAGAAGACATTGCAAAATTCAGTGTCATGAAGATTTTGCCCTATGTTTTCTTCTAACAGTTTTATAGTTTTAGGTCTTACATTTAGGGGATGGCTCCATTTTAAGTTAATTTTTGTATATAGTGTTTAGTAAGGGTCCTATTTTTTTTAGAGTAGTCTTTTTAAAAGATCAATTAAGTGTAGATGATAGAGATATATCAGATATTCTCTGTCTTCACTTATTATTTTTATCATTGTTATTCTATTAATTTCTGTAAGCAAGATGCTAAAATCTCCTGGTTTATGTGTGGAGATGTTTGTTTCTGACTTCAATTCTTTTCATTTTTTGCATTGTATATTTGTGTACTTACAGCCTCCAATATTAGGCATAAGTACATTTATGAATATTATGTCTTCCTGATATACCTTATGTTACAAAAATGTCTTTTATGTTGAACAATCATCTTTGTATTTAAATTACTTAAATATATTGTGGAATTTGTTTAAATTTATATATTGTCTTTTTAGCTGTATCTCTTTGCATTACTTCTAGGGAATACTCTGAGATTAAAATATTTATCCTTATCTTTTCACAGAATTTTGAGTTAATATTGTGCCACTTTATGAAAAATGTAGAAACTTGGTAACCATAAAGTTCTGTTTATTTTCCTCCCTATCCTTTGTGATATAGTTGTCATATGTATTATACCTATAAGGCATTTTTACCTTAGACATGAACAATTCTTTTTATTTAAAAACCTTTAGGACACAAAATTGTTTTAAAATATATTATTCCAGTTATTTGTCATTCTTAATGCTCTTCTTCATTCCTGAAGATAAATGGTTCCCTTAGTATCACTATGTCTTATCCTGAAAAACACCCATTAGCATTTCCTACAGTTCACTTCTGTTACCAACAAATCTTTTAGTTTTCCTTCTTCATAAGTTGTTTTTATCTTATCTTTATTCTTTTTTTAATATATATTTTTATTGAAGTATAGTCAGTTTACAATGTTGTGTCAATTTCTGGTGTAAAGCACAATACTTCAGTCATATAGGAACATACATATATTCATTTTCATATTCTTTTTCACCATAAGCTACTACAAAATATTAAATATAGTTCCCTGTGTTATACAGTATAAACGTGTTGTTTAGTATCTGCAAACCTCGAATTCCCAATATTTATCTTTATTTTTGAAGAATATCTTCAGTTTATATCAATGAGCTATCAAGCCATAAAAAGACATAAAGGAATTTTAAATTCATATACTAAGTGACAGAAGCCAATCTGAAAAGGCTACACACTGTATGATTCCAAGTATATAACATTCTGGAAAATATAAAACTATGTGGACAGTGAAAAGATCAGGGGTTGCCAGGGGCTAGAGTCAGTGGGAGGAAGTAGGGATGAATAAGCAGAGAACAGAGGACTTTTAGAACAGTGAAAATAATCTGTATGATACCATAATGATGGATACATGTTCTGACATATTTATCCAACCTTAAGAATGTACAGCACTAAGAGTGAAACATAATATGAACTATGGACTTTGGATGATTATGTAGGTTCAACAATTTTAACAAACGTACCACCCAAGTGGGAGATGTTAATAATGGAGGAAGCAGTTGATATCAATTTCTAGGTTGAAAATTTATTATTTCAGCACCTAAAGATATTATTTCCCTCTCTTTGCTTCTATGTTCTCTTATGAGAATTTTATAGTCATGTTAATTTTTTCCCCTTTATTTGATAAATAAGAATTCACTCTCTGAATTCTTTCAAGTTTTCTTTATATGTGTGGTTTCAGTAGTTTAACTCTAAGTTACCTTGCTTTTAGTACTGAATAGCATTCCATTGTCTGCATGTACTACAGTTTATTTATCCATTCTTCTAATGAAAGACATCTTGGTTGCTTCCAGTTTTGGCAATTATGAATAAAGTTCTATGAACATCTATCACAGTTTTAATTGGACATCTTCTTTGGTGAGGTATCTGTTTAGGTCTTTGGTCCATTTTTTAATTGGGTTGTTTGTTTAATTATTGTTCAGTTTTAAGCCTTGGTCCTCTAAATTTGTTCTTGTCCTTCAATATTGTGTTGGCTATTCTGGGTATTTTGTCTCTCCAGTTAAAATTTAGAATCAGTTTCTAGATATCTAGCTTATGTTACAAAAGACTTGTTTTTAAGTGCTTACTACTCCATACTGGAAGCAGAACACCTACAGTATATTTATTGATGTTATAAGTTTGGAAGAAGTAAAAGAAAGAAAATTATTTCAAGCAAGTCCATAATCATAATCATAATAATTCTGATAATAATAATACTGTGACCACTTGTTATCATGTAGACCATCTTTATAGAGCCTATAAAAGCATCTGCACTATTCATTTGGTCATCTGTCTCTTTGTCATTATTGAGTAGAATGTATTTCTGATGTGATTGTTTTCTTTTACATACTAGGGAAGAATTTTCTTTTTTTTTTCAATGAACGTATTATCTCTATTTTATCCTGACCTCGTATGTCTAGAAAGAGTAGTTCTTCCACATTGCACTGCTTCAACTTTTCTGTCCAGTATTCTGACAATTTCTTAACAGCATCATACCAATATTTTACAAATTATTTAACTTCTAATGTACTTAACTTTCTTTATCTATAAAACACAATAGTAAAAAACTACTTTATTAGGTTGATAAAAACTTAAATAACAAAATGCGGTAATCTTAGTACCAGGTATACAGTAAGTACTCAGTTATTTGCCCCAAAGAACCATATCCTAAAAATGAAGCATTCTGTTACACCAGAGTTTATTTAGACTAAAAGTTATAAGAATTATAATCTTGTTTTAAAATAAGCAATAAAATTAAAAATAATGTAGAAAAAAGTATTCATGGAAATTCAGTTGTTTTATGGAATCATTTTAAATAGATAATACATATTGTACACACAGATTTCTCTTTCTCTGAAAATATATAATGTATATTATAATGAGGTTTCATTATCTTACTGAGAACCATATTAATTTATCTGCATACTTAATTGCTGGTGATAAGTGATCTGAATACTAATGTTCAGATTTATTTGTTATTTAGATTTGAAGGTGAATACTTTTAGCAGTTGAGTACTGGATTTACATTGGCAGCTATTTAAATCTCATGAAGAATAAAAAAGTTTTGTCATTATGTTTAATAAAAGTCAATTCTCCCCAATGAGAATTGGGAAATTTTCTTGTATTTGCAAGTAATTTTAACATTAAGATTGAGAACAAATTTATAGTTAAAATTTTATTTTGGCTTTTATTCTTTGTACTTATGTGTACTTATGTTCTTTTATATATATAAAAGAAAAAAAGTTACCCTCTAATTGTGGTGCAAAATAAAATTAAATGCCAGAGTTAAGCTTTCTGAATTAAACATGATTTTCCAAAGAAATATACTTTACAAAATGATTTTTTAATTAAGTCTGTGTCAATAAAATATAAAATTGTTCACATGAAAGAACATGTTTTCATATTATTTTTACTTGAGTTAGGTTAAAAAAAGCTTTTTTAATTTATGATGAAATATACATTGGTGAAGCAGAGGAAAGCAAAATGTGATGCTTTGGGAAAATATTGGCTTGTATGTTTCTCTGTATATTGATGTTGTTGAGCAATTACAATCTGATACAAAGTATTTTTTCTCTAATAATCCAATGGACAGGTAAAGTATCTATCAATAATTCTCTCCGTTGTGAACTTCTGAAAATATTTTATTTGGAAAAGTGCCCTACTATCAAACATTCTAAGAATGTTTAGTTTTTCATTTTAGGGGGTATGTAATGAATAGTTAACCTTGTTAGGGTATATCTGCAATGCTACCAAATATTAGACTGGCAATCAGAGGATCTAGGTTCTACTCTAGAACCTAGAATCTTTTGCAAACTAATAGTCTAATCTTAAACAAGCGATTCAGTTTATCACAGTGTCTTGACTTTGCACTATGCCACCTAAGTTAAGGTAGAACTATATTTCCCAGAATTACCTTGTCTTAATGCTGCCAGGTTAAGGTTAGCTATGTGAAAATTTTGCTTGAAATTTGGAAAGCATAAGTGAAGCAGCAGCCTTTATTTTCTAACAGTCAGTGCTGGATGTCATGCACTGCGAGAGCTGTTGCATGTTGCCTCTGATCTGCTGGTTCCCCTTAGTGTTGTGGGGAAGCACCTAGACTCATAGCACATCCGGCCCTCCTGAGATCCCCTCTTTTAGCTTCTCCAAGTCCTGAACTAGGTAAACATGCTACCCTAGCTTAGGACGTCAGTTTGTGCAAGTCACCTGCATAATCAAGATTGAAGATGGTGAAAGCAAGTATGCAAGTTTCACTTGGTCTTCACTAATTCCTGTTTGTCCTTGATCTCCCTTACTTCAAAGGCAGCTACTCTTTCCAGCTGCTAGTTCAGTTGACTTTTAGCAACTCTAGGATTTTCACCAGATGCAGAGGCAGCAGCCTTACACAGATTCTCTACCAATTGTGTGAAGTCAAATCTCTGCAAGTCCCTTATTCTCTGTTATTCACTGTGGCTCTTCTGCTCTGGTCAAACTTGCCTTAGGTGTTTTACAATGTTCTCTTAATTTCTGGTGTATACATATACAGATTCAGTTATATACATATACATTTATTCCTTTTCATATTCTTTTTCACTAGAGGCTATTATAAGATGTTGAATATAGTTCCTTGTGCTATATACAGTAGGACCTTGTTGTGTAACTATTTTATGTACAGTAGTTAGTATCTGCAAATCCTAAACTCCCACTCATCCCTCCACTCCCCCCTTTCCTCCTCATAATCATAGGTTTGTTTTCTATGTCTATGAGTCTGTTTCTGTTTTGAAAATAAGTTCATTTGTCTTATTTTTTCAGATTTCATATATAAGTGATATCATATGGTATTTTTCTTTCTCTTTCTGGCTTACTTCACTTAAAACGACGATCTCCAGGTCCATCCATGTTGCTGCAAATGGCATTATTTTATTGTTTTTATGGCTGAGTAATATTCCATTGTAAAAATATACTTCAACTTCTTTATCCAGTCATCTGTTGATGGACATTTAAGTTGCTTCCATGTCTTGGCCGTTGTTAATAGTGCTGTGATCATTGGGGTGTATGTATCTTTTTGAATTAGAGAAAAACAATTTTTTGTGTCATTCAGTTAATCTGTTTTTTGTCTCACTTCTGAAATTTATATATATATATATTTTTATATATATATGTTAATATATATCATTAGATTCTGATCATAATACCAACATATGGTTGTGGTGGAGGGGGATGTTCCCACACCACCAACAAGCAATTCTCTGAACCAGCGGAGTGTCCTATAATTCAACTCAATTCTGAAACTACCTACTCAGAATTAGCATCAAATTACACAAGGTAAGGATTCAATCCTCCAAGACTGTCCCCACCCCCACTTCAGATGCCAATCAAAACTCCAGAACCTGGGCTTCTGACTCATCAAGGCTGTAGACTGGAGATTCCAAAAACCTTCTCTTTAGGTTTGGTTAATTTGTGAGAGTGGCTCAGAGAACTCAGGAGGCCAGTTTACTCACCAGATCATTGGTTTATTATGAAAGGATAAAACTCAGGAGCAGACAGATAGAAGTATAAGGTGAGATATGAAAAAAGGGCATGGAGCTTCCAGGTCCTCTTGGAGTGAGTCACTTTTGCCACATCTCCATGTGCTCACTACCCAGAAGCTCTCCAAACTCCATCCTTGTGAGTTTCTATGGAGGCTTCTATACATAGGCATGATTGATCAAATCATGGACCGTCAGTGATTGATTCAACCTCCAGGCTCTCTCCCATTCCTGGATTGAGACTGAAATTTCTAACCCTCTAATTATGTGGTTGGTTTTCCTGGCAACCACACCTCAGTGTTGTCCAAAACTTACCTCCTTAGTGTAACAGAAACCAGTTGTTTTGCTCTTACTGATTAGAAAATTCTATGGGTTTTGGAGCTCTGTGCCATAAACAGGGGAAGAGATCAAATATATATTTCTTATTATAAATCCCAGTATCACAAATATTTACTGTAATTTTTCTGTAGTACTTTTGTGTTTCTTTTTTCCCCTATTTTAAAATCTATCATTTATGTAAAATTAATTTTGATGTAAATTAAAAGCTTAAACTAATTCTTCTTAGAATGATTAGCTACTTGTAAACATGATCAATTTAATAATCTATTTTTAGCTTGCACCTGAAAATTTCTTTATCATGTGAATTAAAATTATATTTATACTTGAATCTATTTCTATGCTTTCTATTCAATTCCTATGTCATGTCAATAATATACTCTTAATTTGTAGTTTTATAATATAGTTTATATCAGATAAAGTCACTTTGGTTACTCAGCATTTTCAAAATATATTTTTCAAGATAAAATGTTGACTATTCTAAAACGTCCAGAAAAAATTATGTCTCCTCTTGGTTTTACCTGTCTCTCATTTCAATTGTGGCGGTGATGACTAGCATAGTGTGTGCTTCAACCAAAACCTAACACTTGAGGTTGCTCAGCATCTTGCCTGAGAGCCTATCCCTGCCCACTAGGGTTTCCCTGTTGGTGCTGCTATAACCAGCATGCAAAGAACTAAACGTCCATAGGGTAAACCTTTGACCAAGAAGATTTGGAAATTACTGCATATATTTGGAAACTAGTGGATACAGTCTATTCTCTTTCTTGCCCTTAATGAAGATGCCTGCAATTCAGTTTATATGACAGATTTGGGTGATGGTACCACAGGAGGGAACAGTCAGTCATGGGGGCCTCCAACTAAATAACGCATTCTTCCCTCATCCACTGTCTTACTCCCCTGGGCCTTCACTCCTGTTTCCTGGGATGGGACTCCCTAATAAAATAATGACATAATAGCACATACCTTAGGCTCTGCTTTATGAAGAACTCAGGCAAAATTAGCATGAAAACAAAGACTTTTTAAATTTGTTTTAGAAATACTGTTAAATATTTTTCTAAAATTTATTCCGTATTTCTTCATATTATATAACTATGACTTTACATTATAATTGTAAGTTAATAATGAAAAATAATTGTGAAAACACTGTATTTTTTCAATCACAGTCTTACTCGAAAGAGGAAAAAGAACTCCATCTCATGAATTACAGAGCTTGGCTATTACCACCTGGGTTTTAAAATTTTAATAACTACCAGGGTGAAACAAATGTAAAGTGCAAAAATGTGTGAATCTACAGGTGACTGAGAGGTATAGGAAAATTGAACTATTTAACAATGAAGCAGCAGTCCTATTTAGGAAACAGATCATGAAAAATAAAACAAACCCTCTAGGTTTCTTTCTCAATTTTTGCCTTGCTCAGGTGTATGAATGATTTTGTGAAATTAATTCTCAACCAGAGTTTTTATGTAATTTTTAAACAGAATATATCTCTAGAGGATGGAAGACAAAAGGAAAATCACCACAGTCAAAGAACATAAAAATTTTTATGGCCAGTGTGTATTGTATTATTGAAAAATTAAAAATCACTTAAATTGCATATCAAAGAAAATAGCTAAAATATATCTATTGATAATTGGAGGTTTAGTAGAGTAGATGTTTAAATTAAACACTTAAAACTTGTGTATATTATTCTTAAGTGGCACAAGTGACATTATTAAATATTATCTATTTGTAATGAAGTTAATTTCTGTATGCCAAAAATCTCAATTTCAAAGCTGATTTCCTTTTTATAAGACAAAGAGTTGGTGATTAAGAAGAATTTCTTTAATCTTGCTTTCTATTGTTCTTTATAATGTAATAATTAGTATTATAACAAAGCTTACAGTTATAAATATAAGAACACACAATTTGCTTATTTCCCATAACATGATTGGAATAATTTAAATTCATTTTTATCAGAATATGTAGTTTCTTGAAGGAAATGGGCAGGAGAGATTATTCATTTAAAACATTTGCTGCCAGACCACTTTATGTCAGGCCTTTGTACAGTGATTGTTGTCTTTCTTGGCGTGGGACGCCTTGTTTCATGCCTGTTCTCTTAGCATAACTAGCAATATTTTTCTCTTATACTTCCAAGCTGTCCTAGTTTGGATGATAAACTATAAAATCAAATTAGATACTGGCCTGTGTGCCGGGAAGCAACTAAACATCTAAACAAAAAGCATATCTGGTAGTCATAGGTGCTATGTAGTGTAGGGTTAGCTACATTAGATTGGTGGGTTTTGGCCACACAAACCCCAATGCAGAGATGATGTTTAAGCTGATACCTGGAGCTAGTAATGTGAAGATCAGGAGAAATAATTTAAGGGAGAGGGAAAAAGCTAACAGAGATACTTTATTGTGGGAGCAAGTTTTCATAATAAAAGAACAGAAAGAAAACCAGTGTGGTAGCAGAGAAGAATGAGATGATGGTAGAAGATGAGCTAAAATAAGTCAGAGAGGTAAACAGGAGCCAGATCACTGGGGCTTTGTAAGCCAATGTGAAGAATGCTGATTTTATTCTAAATATAATAAGAATCTACTGGGCAGTTTTAAGTCAAAGAATGATGTACCCTAATTTATGTTTTAAAAAGGCACTATAATTGCTAAATGAAGACTGGATTATAGGGGCAAGAGAGAACAGTTGGAAATAAGAGACAATGAGGATTTGCGCTAGGATGTACATAGTGGCTTGGACAGGTATAGATGGGTTCGGGAAGTCTTTTGTAGGAATACTTGACACAAACTTGCTGACTGATCAATGGGAAGAGTTGTGAGAGTAGTAGCTCATAGAGTTTTTGCTTGAAAAATTCAGTATACAGAAAAGCCATTTATTTTGACCTTAAAAAAATTGAAAAAATATCTTGTGAAATGTGAAAATTATATTGTGTTCAAATATGTGTCCATAAATACAGTTTCATTGGAACACAGCTACCCTCATTTGGTTATCTATTGTGTATAACTCTTCAGGCTACAATGGCAGAGAAGGGTATTTGAAATAGAGACCATATGGTTCACAGTGTTTACACACTGGCTCTTTACAAAAAATTTTGCTGATCCCTGGTAGGTGCTACTCTTTTGCAATTTTGTGACAAAAGGAGATAACTGGTTTTGGAAAGGATTTAGGAATTTTTTTTTTAAATGAAAGATACTTGAACATTTTAAAATGTTAGAAAAGAGTCAGTAAACAGGAGCAGAAAGGAAATAATTGAAAAAATTAGATAGTGAGAAGGATAAGGACCCAAACAGCTGATAGAAGAGCATTTAAAGATGAAATGGTGCATCTGTCTTTTGGATCTTAGTGGGACAGAAGGTAGTTATTGTACTTTCAGGCAAGCATGGGGATCTGGTGGCAGAGAGAAACTTCTGGTTAGATAAATATTGGATGTAAATGTGGGGTAAGTTACGCTCAGTTTAAGTACCTTTCAGTACCTACACCTTTTGCAATAAAACAAGAATCTAAAAGTGTACTAATAGGGTCATAATCTCATTCAAAGAATAAAATTCCATGATCTTAAAAAATATCTACAGCTGGAAAGTTATTTTCCAAAGTTTGTAATTTGTTCTAGCATAAATATTTTAAAAATAGAATATTTATAAGACTGATTTTTCTGGTTGAATTTTCTCATTAGTAACACAATACTGGCAAATATTTTACAGAGCATTAAAAGATTTGTAGTGATAAAATGTCTTCCATCCTTTTCTCAGTTCACTGATTTAGTGCCTGCTATATTTCCTTTGTAGCACTCAACACTGAAAACTTCACAACAAATTTTTTTATAATAAATATTTTTAGGTAAAGATATAATTTCAGAGTCTCATTGCCCATTCATTTTTATCATATTTGATAGAAAAATTCACTAACATGAATTAAAAAAAAAGTCATCTCCCTAAATACCTCTGGTAATGGAGTATAATAAAATTTTATATACCTTTTAAGAAGTCATTTTAGGAATTAATGAAAAAAATTAGTTAAATTAATGTCTTCTACTTGAAATTATAAAATTTAAAATCATTAGTAATTTTTATAAATAATAATAACAGTAAAGTGTTAACCACTTTAGGAGTATTTTGATTTTAATTAATGATACACTGTTTATTAATCTTATATTCGTGTAGTTACTCTTTTATTCAAAGGCAGTTCTCTGGGCACAGATTTGCAGAGAATTATGCTCTTTTATATATACGTATATATATATATATATAGAGAGAGAGAGAGAGAGAGAGTGAGCAATTACTCAGTTCTTTTTTTTTTTGTTCCCTCAACTAATGCTTTGAAAATTTGCATGTGTTCAACTTAACTGTTTCTTGAATAGATATGCTTTTATTGCTATTCAATGTCATTTGATTCAGTTATTTTAAAAAAGATGACTAGCTCAGGAGCTATCATAAAATGCCGGCCAATAAATGGAAGTTTATAAGTAAAAATAGATTTTTAGTTTCTTTAGACTTTTGAGAGAAATAATGCTTCAAAAATAAGTTTATACACTGAAAATGATTTTTAATCAGATTTATAAAGAATAACTTTTGTCACAAATATTTAGAAGAAATAAAGATGAGAATTTCATTGGAGTTATAAAAAGAACACTTGAATAATGATGAGTTAAAGTTAATGTCTCTGTTATAGGAACTAGAAATGTTTTACTCTATTTTAGTTAGAAGATTGTGTTATTTTGGTTTCAGTGAGGAACAGAACCAAAATAGAATAACATATGCAAAATATACATTGGGGGGAAAAATCTGTAAGGAATAAAGTGAGAGAGAGCAGAAGCTGTTGGGGTGAAATTTCAGACATGGTTCAGGTCTGACTCTTGTGGGAGAGGAGACAGAAAGAGAAGGATTGGGAAGATTACTGAACTGCAGTATAGTTCTGTACTAGAGTTTTAGGGATGATGTAACAAGGTACTACAGACTCACTGGCTTAAGCAACAAACTTCTTTCTTCACAGTTCTGAGGGCTGGAAATCCAAGATCAAATTGTCAACAAGATTAATTTCTTCTGAGGCCTCTTTTCTTGACTTGAATATGGCAGTCCTCCTCCAATGTCTTCACATGATCTTTCTTCTGTCTCTCTGTTCTAATCTCTTCTTATAGAGACTCTAGTCATACTGGATAAAGACCACCTTAATTATCTCTTTAAAGGCCCTAGGTCCAAATACAGTCACATTCTGGGGTACTGTGGGTCAAAACTATGAATTTATGGAGAATGCAGTTTAGCTTATAACAAGTGCCCAGAAAAGTTTAGCCAGACCAGTGAGAAGCCAGATTAGTTGATCAGTTCTCTGTTTGATAGAAAAGGGCCAGCATTATTACTCCTGTGCTGCTCAGTCATTGCCTGGGAGCAGACCCTGGGAAGTGTGGCATCAGCACAAACACAGTTTTGGGTCCATAGAAGCAGCAGCTGAGATCACCAGTAAACTATGTTCCCCTTGGCAGGAGATTTGACCATTATGTCTTCATGGCTATCACAAAAACAACTCTAGAATTTGTAAAGCGAGGGACAGTGTCTTAAGACCACATATTTTTGTTTTGCAAAAATAAAGGCATTGAATTGCCAACAATATTATACTTTATTAAAATGGGTATTAATAACAGCAGAACTTATATTAAAGTTAAAACATCCAAAACTCTTTCCCAAAATTATAAATCTGAATTGTAATTGGAAAAGCTTACAGGCTATATATATATGCCTTTGGAGCAGAGCAATAGTTTGCACATCGACATAAGAGAATGACTATCAGACACAAGGAATCTGGGCAGCTGCCAGAAGCTAGAAGAGGCATGGGAAGGATTTTCCTCTCCAGCTCCTAGAGGGAGTGGGGCCCCTACTTACACCTTAATTGTGTTCTAGTGGTACTGATTCCAGACTTCTGGCCTCTGGAACTGTGAGAGAATAAATTTCTATTATTTTAAGTCATCAAGTGTTTGATAATTTTTAACAACAGTCACAGGAACCTAATACAAAGGTATAAAGCAAAATTTATTTTGAGCAAACATTAGTTTTACTGTTCATTCTAAATTCAAGTTTTAACAAAGGTATGATAAACTACTTTTCAAAATAAAAATTTCTGTCAAATAGTTTGTCATTGACAAACTAAATTTTCTTTGCTGAAACATTCATTTGAGAATCAGGATATAATCAGTAAGCAGACTGTGTCAAGGTATTTGACAAAATCGTTTTGTTTACTGAATATTTTTAATTTTACTAATAAATTTTTTCATCTGAAGTGTTTTGTTGATTTGCCAGTGAGCCGTTCTAAATGTCAAGCACAGTGAAACTCACTGAACTATCTGATGAAAGGATAAATCTTTTTATTAATTAGAATTCAATAAATTAAAATATTTCTTTTCTTTTTCTTTAATATCTACTGATTCTAGTTTCATTCTGAACACTTTTGAAACTAATATCTGACAGAGAAATAAATGTATAACATAAAAATCTAAATTGTAGAAAATCTCATTCAGTTATTGTTTAAGAGCATTTATCCTTAAGTAAAATCTTCAAACTTGAAGACTTTGTTTATTGGTCTTCTACTTGAAGAAGTGATAACATTCAGAGGTAGATTTGTGGAAGTTTAAGGAAGCAAGATGCTTGTAGCAACCACTGAAACAGAGAGAATGTCTGACTACCTCTTTTCCAAGAATTTCTCAGTGTGTGGTTTTTCATCTTGGCAATAAATGTGCCCCTAAAGTCATGCAGTTTCAGAAGGTGGGACTCTGTTGGTTACTCTGAGTGTATCCAGTGGTCGTCAGTACAGTATGTCATTCATTTTTCTGGGCCTAGGATATGACACTAAACAAACAAAAGAGTAGGGGACTACAGACAAATTAAACAAAGAAGTAGCTATCAGAAGTGCTGAGTACTTGCAGAAGAATTAGTCAGGGTAAGACGGATACGACATGCCTCAGGATAGCTGCTGCTTTATAAGGTGGGTCAGGGACTCTTTCATTACTATAGTTAATTCAAGGATATAAACCAAACAAAAATCCAAATATTCCAGGCTGCAGGAATGTCAAGGATTCAGAGGGTGAGGTCTGATCATGCTGGTCCTTGAAGGCCGTCGCTACAACTTTGGTTTTTACTATGAGTGAGGTGGAAAGCCGTGGTACAGGAGTGGGTATGCTAATAATAGTCAGTGGTGGGAAAATGATCAGAGAACTCTTATGTGATGAATTTTATTTTTTCTATGAAGTTTCACCACTGAGAACTTGTTCTGATACAACTATAAAGTAAGATCATCATCTGAGGATAAAAGTTGGGTAGAGGTAAGAAGGATGGGAAAGAAGCTATGAAATACTGGTTTTAAAAACTAGAAAAGAAAGAATACTAATATCAACTGACCTTTTGAACTTTGTGACAATGGATTTAAGGGGAGCCCAGTCAGAACAGTTATGTGCACGGCGTGTGTACACCACTGGTTAGAGTATATTTTTAACCGTTGTGATAGTTTCTTATCCATAATAGAAATAAAATTATAGAGTAATAAAATGCTTTAATTCTGTTTGATATTGGAGTGTTTGAGTTCAGGCTTCACAATCACCTGGGTTTTTTTTTCTTACATTTACTTCTATTTTGTGAAAATTCAACTAGTATTGACAGGTACTGGAAATGTAAAAAACTAGAGTGCAGTTCCAATAAGTAACTGAGACTGAGATGTATGACAGTTACAGACTTAGGAACATATGATGATAATGATTGATAATGTAATATAAACAAGATTAAAAAGAAACTAAGACAAAAAGGCATAATGTTGTAGGGTTAATTGAGATTGAAGAACAGCTTGAGAGACTGAGAGCACTAGAGTAGGTAAACTGTTCAAGTAGAAAGTGGTGTCAGAGAACTGGCTGTTTAAAGTTAGTGTTTTTAGAAGTGGTTGAGTTATAGGTGAAAGAAATGCCAATGATACAACCATGGAAATGAGAGGCTGAAATGGAGTGGAGGAAGGAGGTAGAAGTGAGGTTAATATTATGCATGATCACGATGTTGGATGGACCAGTCATGTGAATACTGAATTTGCCAAATGATGTTAGGAATCTGAAAGGGAAAGGCAAGTGCTAAAGTCATCAGTATGGGAGGAAATGGATCCAGAAAGATAACAACACAGGAGTTAGTAGATGGTAGAGTTTACTGACATAAATTCAAATCTGGTATTGAAAAAGGAAAAATAAAGTTTCTGGAAATGGCATTGAAGAACAAGGACAACTACTAAACATCCACATGTTGGGATGCATGGGGTTGAAGGAAAAATCGCTTCCACTCATGAGGACAAGGAATAGAAATATTATGAAGGAACATCCCAAGTTTTAATTAGGGCAAGAAATAAAGGAAACATTCAACAAGAGTTTTATAATATGATATACAGTGATTTTTCTTTGTCATTATAAATGGACAATTTAATAAACTTATTCAGAGTAAATTAAAAATAAGAATTTATTTAAATGTATATGTAATAAAGTAAAAATGTAGAATTATAAATATTTGTAACAATTGTGATAGTTCCTTATTCATGATAAAGATAATATTGGAGAATGATAAGATATTCTAATCTTATTTATATTGTAGAGTCTGAGACCTGGATGATCCTAGCACCAGCTGGTTTTTTTCCTTTCATTTCACCTCTATTTTGTGAAAATTGAGCTACTATTGACAGGTTATCAGGTATATCAGATGTTTGTGACTCTAATAGCTAATTCTGAAAATAGACCCAGAATCCAGAGAATCTTCTCACTGAAGCTCTGCAAAACTGCATCAAATGCCAAGATGATGATAGTGTATCATGCTAAAAACTTTAATGTTGAATATTTCAATTTGGGAGATAAAGGCAGGTAGATTTGTTTTTCAGTTACTGATGTTATTTGACTCTTGAAAGGATTTACTTACAAAGTGAAGAAAATCAGTAAAACAACCTTCTGTGAGGCTTTTTGTCACCAATTGTTCCTTGAATGATTTCTGATTACTTGTTTCTCTAAATTAAAATTTAGGAATGTCCTCAGTTAAAAACGTTTTAAAAATAATGCTTATGAGAATGTTTTGGATCTAAAATAATAGTTTAGTCTATTCAACAGGTTGAGGCATGCTAATTTATCAAGCCAGATGAAATCATGGATGAGTTCTTTTGCCAGAAATAGGTGTTACGAAGAGAGGTATCATCTCAAAACATGTATGAATCTCTTCCTCTTTCAGCAGAAGTGTGGACTTGTAACTTGGAGCCCTCAGTCAGTACTTTACAAATAGATTCAGGAGCTGAGATTTAATAATCCTCACACCTTTTGCAGTTTTCAACACTGAAATTAAGATTCTCTGTTTTCTGTGAGTGATTTGGATTGACATTCAGGGATAAACTAGTTGAGAAACAGCATCCTTTCATGATGTTCGAATAAATGGTCTACTCCATCCCTTAGGAATAATCATTAGCTCAAAGAAATAAAGAAAACAAAAACCTTTCCATTTTTAACATGGGTTTTTAGGCATGAGAGAAGAAAAAAGTAATCAAGTGCCTCTATTTCATATTTGTATCACAGAAATGTCAAGAATTTATTCATACTTTGTACATTAGTAGTTTTCCTTAAAACGTAATATAAAAATATCTGTGATAGCACTTATTTTATAGTTATTCCTCTTCTATTTTTTCTTTTTTTTAAGCATTGTTTTCACTTGACAACCAATACTCTTGAAGAAAGTGATATTGCTGATAATCTTATATGTTTTGTCTTGAGCACAAGTGTTTTTCATATTCTGTGTGTTTAATGAAGAGGACTTGGTGCTTCATGATGCTATTTGAGAGTTTCACAGCAGGCAAGGTAAACTGAGGACTTCAAGTAAAGTAATGGCTAACTTGATAAAATGTAATTCTCAGATGTTCATGATTATGCTAATGATTAGCCAGCACACTTCAGTTTTAAAAGGGATAATTTTGGCTCTGGTGTCAGACAGACCTGAATATAAGTTCTAACCCTGTATGTACATGGATTTATTAGCTGTTTCCTTTACACTTCAGTTTTCTCATCTGCAAAATGAGTATAGTAATAGTTCTTAACCTGCAAGGTTGTTGTGAAGTTTAAGTATAGAAGTTTACCTCTTTAATAATTGACAGACTAAATTCATTCAATAAATACTTGTGACAAAAAATATTTAGGCATAAATGATTTTAGTGTAGAGCTTTGCATATTGAAAAGTTCATGAAATAATATTAGTTTCTAGCCATGGTCATGAGATGGATGACTAAAACTAGAATCAAATTTATCATATTTCAAAGGAAACATAAGTGTCATATGTACATCATAAAACTTACATTGACATGGCTAATACCTTCCTTCTTGGTATTAAACTTGGAACCCCAAATAATAATCAGAAGTTTGATTGATAGGCAAATTAGAACAAATAGAGTTAATTAAATGAATCAAATATTTCTCATCACATCAAATTAGCCTGAGGCACTGTCCATACATTAGCATGTTCTTGAGAATAGAACTTTCACTTCCTTGTTTAAGGCTTGCTCTCTCCTAAAAAGCATTTAGATGTGCACTGCAATAGTTACTTCACCTTTTAAAACTTCCTCCGTAGCTCCCAGTGTCTCTTTATGATTAGTACAGTTGTAGTTGTTTTTTTTAATAGATATATTACTGCGTTCTAGTCACAGTCTAAGTCTAGTACCTTCAGGATAATCTGGCTTCTAGCCCCATCGAAGTCGCTTCTTAAGCTCTTTAGTATGGGAATCTTCTCTGTTTTTGTTTCCTTTCCTGTAGAATGGGTATAGTAATTGGACCTACTTATTTTTGTAAAAATGTTTTCTTAAAGAATAAAATGCATGTAAAGTTGTTAACACAATACCTGGTATGTCGTCTCCGATAAGGTTGTCTGCTGTTGATAGGATATAAAGTTTATTAGATCCCTGCTAGCTCTGAGCCATCCTGCTATTTTCTGTACGTCTGCTTATTACTATGAATATCATTTATATGTTGAATTTATAGTTCAGCATTCAAGGGCAATTGTATTTACAGTTTGAGGAGATATCATATTTCAAACTCTAAGAACTAAGGCACTTTTCACAGCTGTCACTTAATCCCAGGCAGTGGTTATTAAGATTAGTAACATTTTATCTTATTATGTATTTTATGTATTTTCTATCTCCCCATCTTAGGATACTAGCTCCCAGGGCAGGGATCTTTGTTTTGTCTGTTGATATTTCCAAGCACGTGGTGGGCACTCAATAGATATTTACTAAGTAAATGAATGAGTGACTGAGGAAAGTGGCGTGAAAGAAATTCTATAGGGAGTGCACGTTAAAATTGCATCAGCCCTGTGCCTGAAGAATGAATTTTATTATCCAAAGAAAACCAAGTGATAGATTCCTTCTCTGAGTAGTATTGGTTTGATGCAGTCATGATGAAGACTTGTCCCATTTTCTACTACATCTACTATTTTACGTATGGAAAAACTAGGAACTTAGAACACTTCACTTGCTTTGTTGCACTTTTGTTTGTAGGAAAAAAGAATATTCACTCTTACATCTTTTTATAAAATAATCATCTTAATTTGTAAAAAGAAAATGTATTCAAATTTAGATCAATATCTAATAGTCTGTAGAAATGCTCATGTTATAACTAAAAGGTAAAAGGTAAAATGTGTGAAAGTTGATTCCCTATCTGTGTTTTAAAATAGTCATGTTGAAGGTACATGTGAAGAAAGAGCATGGTCAAGAATTAAGTGGTCATTTCTGATTTAATAATTCAAAAGGATAAATAAAAATAGATATAGGTATTTTATCTAAAAAAGTAAATTATAAATGATTGCTAAATAAGATATATCTTAAGATAAGCAGATCATTTAAAATTTTGTTTTGGTTTATATTTATTGAAATATCATGACAAGAGGTGAAAAATAGTACTCTGAAATGAACAATACAGGTCTAATATTGTTATTACAATTTTATTCCCAGTATGGGATTGGAAATAACAGAGCAGGAGATTTATAAAAGTTAATTAGAAAACATTGGGAAAGATTTCTGGGAAAAATATTGAAAATTGTTATGTATAGTAGTAGATTTAGTGTGATACACTGAGTCCTTCAAAATTTTGTTTCTTCAGAAACATTTCTTCAGAATTTGTCTTGCATTATCTCTCACTATGTCTTTCAAAGGCCTGCTGATACAGTTACTGAATTACTTGCTATTTCCCAAGCATGCTTTGTCTTTCAGAGCCTTTATTCCTATGAACATGCTGTCTCTTATGTCTGAAATATAACTGAAATGCCTAAATATCAAAGTCTAACATAAAGTCACCCATGGAGGTACTACAATAATTTGGGCAGAATGTGTCATTCATTTCGGTCCCATACACTTACATGGTGTGAGACTATGGGCCAGGCTCTGTGCTAGGAGCTATGGCTGTAAGATGGCCATGACAGTCTTTGCCTTGAGGAGAGTGCGTCAGTCAGGCTTCACTCCAGGAAACAATAGCCCTTATATTCGGTAGGTGTTTCATTCCAAATAACTTAACTTACTGACTTACTCTGTCACATTCTTTCGACCACCACCACCCATTCTTCAGTTGTACTCTCATCTTCACTAACTTTAATGTAGCCAGATAATCAATCCAAATTTCCCTTTCTTGAGGATATGTTGTTGTTTGCAACCAGTTCGTTTATAAAAATTGTCAGGGCACAGCACAGGAAACAGAAACAGCTCTAGGTAGTCTATGCAAAAAAGAAATTAAATATAGGGGAACAGGTACTTATAAAGTAATTGTAAAGATGGTGGAATGGGCTCAAGGCTGTGAAACAATTACTGATGAAGTACACAGCTGATCTTCCAGGGGGGCTGTTCTTTCTGCCAAGATCAGAAAGGTGGGGGCTGGGGAGACTGGCTCTGGAACACCTGGGTTGAGACACACTCAGCTGTAGTTAGGATCCAGAGATCAGGAAGCCACTGCAATCTTGCTGCAACTGCACCTCAGTTTCATAGAACTGGTACCTGGACACAGAAATGTAAAGTCTGGCTTTTGCCTCCACCAAAACTATATTGCAACACCTTCAAAGATAAAGACTGGGACACTGAAACATTGCTGCATAATAACTTCTTGCTTGCCAGGAGAAAATAGTGAAAGAAACAAAGAAACAAAGATGGTTTCTGTTTCATCTGCCTTCAAATTGCATGTAAGTGCAACTTAAAGTGTGGCAGAATCTAATCTGAATCCATAAACATACCTAAATCTGCAGGGCAGGAAGATACACGAGAAGGGGTGGGAAAGGATCATTCTCACCACAAGGGTTGATTTTATACTTTCACCTGTAACATAACCAAAAATACCATGGAAAGTGGTAAAATAGAGATTGGCACAATGTGTCATAAAAAGGCAAAGGAAAAACCCATAATTTGGCAAGATTTCTTAGAAGACTAAATCTTAACTGAATCATAAAGGCAGAGTAAAAATACAGTGAGTTAGGCTAAGTATGTAAAGGGCATCCCCAAAAGAGGAAGCTGGAAAGACGTAGGGCAGTATGACACTTGTAATCTACCACCAAAAACTCAGTGATAGGTGATAGAGGGGAGGGAAGAGAGGATACCCACGTTAGGGAAGTCTCCTGTATCCTGCTAAGGAGCTTGAGCTGTGTTCTGCTTATAATGGAGAGCCAACAAAGGTCTTTACATCTAGTGTAACAAAATCAAATTTGTCTTATATAGAGCATTCTGGCAGTAATGTGGAAAAGAGATTAAATAGCTGGTGGGTGGGAGGAGACCAGAGGCAGGAAGAACAGTTACTACATTCCAGCAGTTTTCCAGATGAGAGACAATGAGGTTTAAACTAGGGCATTTTGTATGTCGCTAATACTTAACACATTTGATTTCTATTATGTACGTATTTTTTTTCTCTCCAGGAGATTGTAAAATTCTCATTGAATGATTCAGGCCTTATTAAACTTTTTGTCCTCAGGATTTAGCAGAGTGATTGGGACATGATAATCTAACCAGTTAATCAGATTGACTTGAATTTAAGATTACTCAAAGAAAATATTCACAAAAGCCATATTAAATATGGAGTTAAGAGAGCAACATTTTTGAATGCAGCAAAAGGATTCTTCCTTTCTTCAACAAAATCCTAAGTAGAAGATAGAAAAGGAAATTAGTAAATTGCACAGAATTTTTGCAATTTGCTTTAAAATAGGATGTTAAAGTAATTGTTGTAAATTAGCATAATTTAATAGAGTGATGTGTTATGCCAAATTATTCGTATTTTTCTCCTAAGGTTTCTCACTATTTGTAGGCTTACTATATCTGAGATTATCTGAGTGGCTCTCTACTGATTCATGCTTTGACTGGGGGCAAGTAATTTATTCTCTTCTCTTTATTATCAAACTTGAAAATTTGAGATAATAATTTTCCTACTTTTTCATCATAAGAAACATTGCAAGTTAATAAGCTACTCATTATACAGTGCCTAAATGTTCTCAGCTGAAATGGAAACCTATACACCTACAAAATATTCTTGTTACACTGTAGTATCAATAAATGTATTTAGCTAGTATATTGAAAGTGACTGTTGTAATTGGTTCTTTTTGAAAAGAGTGATCTGGCCATTTCTGAAAGGATTTTATCACCTGTCTTCATAGCTAAGAAAATAAAATGAATAGGATATGTGTTGCTAGGACTTAAGAAGCAACTGTGAAAAATGACAGTATGTGAATAAAGATAGATGATTGGAAGGAAAATGGTAATGACCCAAGGTAAAAAAGAAAGTGGAAGAAAAGTCACATTCCTTAGAATATTCTCCCTTATTGTTTCCTCTTTTCCTATAACAGTTTGGAAATTTGGTTAAAATTTTTTTTTCATAAAATCTTTTATTATATGTCAACTCAAAATTTTTTATTCAATTTATAGGAGCAGTTTCAGGGATGCTACCTCTGCAGTTTGAATTTACTCTATTAATACATTATTTGAGCTTTGTTATTTCTTAACTGACACATAAATTATTAGAAAAAATTAACTTAATTTTTTTTTTGTCTTTCCACATTTTTCCCTACAATTGGTGTTTTTTAGGTTGTATCAGTGTTTAGATAATACCAGAAAGGGCACATCCAGGAAACATTTACTTTGTTTTAGAGTTATTCTTTCCTTTCTTCTCTTTTCAGATGCTTGGCCTTGGGAACCTACTAATGATCATCCATCCCTTGCCTCAGACTTTCACAAGCTAGAAGCAACATGGGGTTTTGTAGGGAGTACAGTAGAGAGAACCAGAAAGCTTACTTTTGAATCGTACGTTCTTCAATTAATATCAGCTTTATGTTATCGGCAAGTCATTAACATTTCTTGAGATTTGATATCATTACCTGTAAGGAATCACACTGGCTTTATAAATTTTTCATGGAGAGATAAGAATAATTATATTATTACTTATACCTACTATGATTGAACTCTTACCATGTGCCTGCCTCTGTGGTGAATACTTTGCACATCTTATTTAACTCTCACAACAATTATATAAGAATGATGTCTTTTTACACACACATTGTAGGTGAGAAAACTGACAATCATATGTTAGTTACATTGTCTCAAGTTACAGGTCTAGTAAACATTAGACATGGAAATTTAATCTAGACTAGTTTACTCCAAAGCCCATGCTTGTAATCACTATGCTGTACATAGTGAAAACTCACTATGTAATATAAAAACATGAGCTTTTTATAAACATTGACCCACAGCCCTGAGGAGTCCTTCAGCTTGCTGTACACAGTGTATTTCCTCTTATAGTTCTTTACCCCCAATTAAATAATTATTTGCTCTATAACTTGTTCCAAATAGAAAATTTCTCTACATCTTCTAAGGTCACAATTAGCTAATCTGATAAACTAATTTGTGACTGGAAAAAAAGTAAAAAATAAAATAGATCTTTCAACACCATGTAGAACATTTTTAAGCATGGTCCTAATAAGAAAATACCCTCATTGTTGTTAGTAGGGTCATTATTAGAAATTCTAGGTAACATAGAAAAAAACTACCATCATCTCATGATGATAAAACAGATATTTTGAGACAATTGGAGACTAGTGATGATATTTAAATTATACCCTTTAGATAAATTCTGAGAAACTTAGGTATCGACAGCGTCTTCATTTGGTGAATTAAGTTTGACATAATATTGTCATTGAGGAGCTCTAGTCAAGGGAAGAGAGTGGGAAAGGAGAAGAGAGACACATATTCAAAGAAATTCAAGGGCTGAAAAGGAGTTAAATTGCCATGAGAGCACAATGAAGAAAGAAATGACCAGGGAAAGCCATTGCTGAAGGATGATATTTAAGTTAAACTTTGCTGGATAAATAGGGTTTTACAAGGGACATTTTGTCAGTTCTGTACACCTGGCATGTAAAGCTTTTACAAGATATTTAGTGCTTAGGAAAATGGGTGACTGCTCAAGAGGGTTGCCGGTAGTATTTAGTTCCATATAGTTCAGAATCCTTTGGAAATAAGTGACTACGTGCAGAAATGGTGGGATATGAGTTTCACATAAGACCACAGAGACCTTCTGTAGTATACAAAAAAGAAATGGGATTTATTAGTTTTAATTAATAAAAGTGATATTCTCACATTTTCAGTGTAGAAAGATCACCGTATCACAAATTTGGACGAAAAAACTATAAATATGATAAATTGTTTTTGCACTAATTATTAAGCGTTTATCATGTGTTAGATAGTGTAACAGTAATTTATAATGGATACTTCCTTAAATAATCAAAACAAATTATGAAGCAAAGATTTTCTCTTTTTTATCAATAAGAAAGCTGAGACCCATCAAGGCTGATTAACAGAGCACGGTCAGGTAATGGTGGGTTTAGGAATCACACCCGACTCTTTTACACCAAAGATAAGATCTTTTATTTTTTGACTGTGTAATAATCAAGGAATTAAGAATAAATGAATAAACTAGATCTACCACCTTAAGGATAGCAAAAAAGTCAAGGAATTTGAAAGATATGAATAAAATGCGAATACAATTTGGTAATTTTCTTCACAAACAGAAGTGTATAACCTCTAAAGGACCATTGCTTCATGTAAAAATAATAACTCTATCTTCAAAAATCCATTAAAGAACAAAATGGAATTACTTGAAAGTACTTTGATCTCAGAGATAACTTTTGAAAATCTCTGGGTCTAGAAAGTAAATGGAAGGCTTAAAACAATAAATTGTAACTGAACATAGAGGCAAATCCTGAACATAAATTGAATAGTCAGGTCAGAAATATGATTAATCAGTCTGAAGTGCACTCTAAAAAATATGTTAATAATGACTAATAAAAATGGTTACCAAGCACTTTCAAACACAAGGTACCATCCAAGGTTAATAATGATGATTACAATTACAATAATGCATTTCAATTGCATAGCACCTCTCATCTAAGGAATTCAGAGAATTGTGGAGCCATTAATGCCATAATTCTGGCAACATCTTGAACAGACAACAGCTGTTCAATATTTACAGAGACTAACGGAATGATTCCAACTCAGTAAGACATGATAAAATCACAATAACTTTATATTTTTTATTTCTTTCCATATGTATAGATACTATGTCTTAAATAACAGAAAACAATCTTTATAAAATTTGTCATAGGAAACATCCAGTTTAGTCCTTTTTCCTTAAGTTTGTCCTTTTTTTCTTTCAACTTTATTACGCAGAATTTCAAACATACAGGAAAACGAATGAATGATATAATACACTTCTCTCTGCCTATCACTTCCTTATTTGACAACTATTGACATTCTTTCTCTCTCTCTCTCATCTATCTTGATGATCCCTTAAAAATTAGTTACAGAAATCAAAACCTTTGATCCTCTGAGATTCCAACACACATTTTCCAAAATAAGACCATTTAACATAACCATGCTTTCACTATCACAGACACAGAAATCAGCGCTTTCCTGATACCCTGCCTATTGTTTTCTTGTCAAACTGTCGTATATAGTATTGTTTTGAACCAGTACCCAACCACATTTTATTCATTTCATTTAGTTTTATTTCTCCAAATTTTCTGTTAATTATGACATTGACTACTTTGAAAAAATATGACTGATAAGGCTAGACCGTCCCACATTCTGGATGTGCCGCATGGTTTCCTCGTGAAATCATCTCACTTGTTTCTCTATCCACTATATGTTTTTTCTAAAAGGAAGTACAACTAAAGCTTTGATTAGATTCAGGTTAATATTTTTGGCAAGAGTGCCTATATAGTTGATGTTAGCACTTCACCAGTAGGTACGTAAGTCAGGTTGCCTCACTGTAATTGGTGCAAATTTTCATCCTTTGGGCACTGTCTGAATATCCATTGCCCATCCTTTACAAATGTATCTGTCAATGCTTTCTGTCTCAGAAGGTGACTAAATCCTTAATTATTTTCCTATACCAATTTTCACAAAAAAGAAAAGTTATGATAGTTGCTTATAATGGTGGCTTATAACTTTTAGTTTTTCTTTTTATAACTATCACTATGGATGCAAATATTCTTGTTTATGTACTATTTTATAATTATTACTAATATGATTATTATTACTTGATGCACAAATTGTCTTATATGTGGCTGTTAAAAATTCCTCCCTATTGTGTCTTATTTCTTTTGACCCTCTCCCATTAGTCCCCAAGTCCGTCCTTGCTTTGGCACAACAGTGGCCTAGGTTTACCTTGGATTTTCCCTTATCTGGTCTTGAAATAAATAACTTCTTCAAAAAGGTATATGATATATAATATAATTTTTTGCATAAGAAAAGTAGATAAATGGGAATTTTTATAGATAAATGTTTTCTTATTTATGCAAAAATGAAAACTGTAAAGAAAAGTGTGTAAAATACGGTGTAAGGTGTAGTCATGGGAGAAAGATTTTCTGAGTAAATATAAAGTTTTGGTATTTGTGCACTATATTTAAAAACTGAAATTAAAGGTACAGAAGAAAGGAAACCTAAAATTGAAAAAAAGTAGAAAGAAATGAATTTAACTTTATCAGATTGGTAACATAGCTGTCTTAAAACAAGTTTACAAATTTTACAAATTTTTGAAAATTTTTTGAAACTCCTGCCTTCAAAATGTAGAGTCTAATTACCTTTCTTTTGAATGTGGGCTGGTCTTAGTCACTTGCTTCTAACAAACAGAATATGGAGGAAGGGGCTAAATCGTAAGAATTGTCACAACCTCCATCTAGTTCTCTGTGTCCCCAGAAGTGCACTATAGAGGCCTGAGCCATCATGTAAGAAATTCAGCATGTAAGAGCCATCACGAAAAAAAACTTTTCATGAGAAAACCAAGCAACAAATGCAGAGACCACTTGTAAGTGTCTCAGGTAACATCAACAGCCAGAAATGAAGTGATCAGGCCTTGATAAGAATTCAGTGCCCATCTGTCCTTTGAGTCACCTCAGTTGATACTGCATGGAAAAGAAACAAGTAGATTTATGGGCAAAGTAAATTTTTTTTTATTAAGCTATTAATTTAGGGGTCATCTGCAATGCAACAATTGATAACTAAACAATAATATTACAGATAAGATAATTAATGTGACTTTTGAATGCAGATTTCTGTACATCTTAGGGAGAATGTATTTTTAGAAAAAGAAGAGCCACAAAGAAATCTTAAACTTTACTCTATAAATTAATGATAAAACATACTAACTAAACAACTTTATTTGAGTAGGAATTAGTGTCTTTAACATAAGAGTAAAAGAAAAATACAATACCAAATACCTTAAATATATAACATTACATTTGAATTGGACATATGAATATGAACTTACTTTCCCTACATATGTATACAAACACACACACACACACACACACACACACTCATACACTTCCTAGAGCTATTGACTGAGATCAAGCAACAATGACATCTCAGATGTAATGAGTACACACAACACTCAGAAATTATACTATAAACACAGTTTTCTCAAGTCTTGTGCCTCATACGCTCAAGCTTTTTGTTCCTGGACATCAGTAAAAGTGTGCTCTTTCTACCTCCCATTAAATTTTTGATGACCCTTTATTTTGCTCCTATTCAGATCCTTCCTTGTTTCCAAATTATTTTGGGTCTTTAGATCTGGCTTTGGATTGTACACAAGTTCAGTCACTCCCTTTGGACTTGACCATGGAACTCGTTTGCATTTTTATTCTTGATGTTTTTAGTGCCTCTTCATGCTACTGGATGTTACAGGAGGTTTGTATGCTATGCTCAATAATTCTTTCTGAAACATGCAGACATAGGCATTTTATTTCTTTATTTTGCCTTCTTAGTGTCTCACCAACACTGAATTAACAATGATAATGTGGTAGAGAACCATCTACAGGCAAGGCGCAAGAAGTCCAGTAGCATAAAAGGTGACCTGATATAAAGTATTCTACCTATTAGAAAAAAATCCAGTAAAATACAATCTAAAAAAATTTAGAGTTTAAGTACACAAAAAGAACACAGGCAATGCAGAAGCAGATTAAAAGAAAAAAAACAAAACCAACAGTTGAAGCAGAGGAAGTCTATATATAGCAGCAGATTTAGAAAAGTCAGAGGTAAGAGGAGCTGGGTTGTGAAGTCACTAGAGTAGTAAGCACTAGGTGTCCACTTGACAAATGGGTTGGGTTACCAGAGCCACTGCTGAGTTAGTGAAATTACTGCTGATCCACTACAATTGCTGTTGAATCCAAAATAGCAGTGCCTATTGCTTTGCTTCTCCATGAGAACTATTTGGCTCTTGATATGTCTTCTTTGTTTCCTTACATTCTTGTCTTTATCTACTATAAACCATATCACTGGGTATAACCTGCAGGCACCTTTCCTTTCTTGCCACCTGAAGTCACAAATTATAATGAACTCCTCAGTATTCTCTGGTTTCGCACACGTTCAGCTTCTGTAAGTGTCTTATACTGCCTGACCCTGAACTGAAAACCTGGTATCAGTCTCCCTAACTCTGACCTTCAAGTAGAGGAGATATGATGCTGTCATTTATTTATCAAATATTTATTAAAGAATTAATTGTATTTCAGGAGCTTTGCTCTGGGGAGGGTATAATTCATGTTTAATACAGGAAACAAACAAATTGTTATAATTAATGATCTGTAATGTGCTATAATAGGTAATGAATTTAAGGCTGTGACATCAGCTGTAAGGTAGATAACCCTTCTTTAGCGAGTTGAGATGCGGTTAATAGAAGTCATCACATTTATGGTTGATCTAAATTCAACATGTAGTAAATAAGGAATAAAAACAGACTTTCGGGCAGAGGGATATTCAGAGTTATGGGGTTATAAAAGGGTCATGTCCTATTTGAAGAATGATGGAAAACTGGCTGGTAAAGAAGTGATGACACTAAGAAAAACATAGATTTCCAGTTACTTTAATCTGGCTGAATGATACAGCTGTGCTACAAAACAGGTATTTTAGGTCATTTGTACAAAAGTTATTTTGATTGTCAAGTGTTTCATACTCCCTGTTACTTGATAGCTGGCTATGTAGTTAGCCAAAGAGTGTCACCTTTTTTTTTCTGTAATTAAAATCAAATGAACTGGTTCACATTGGTGGATATGATATTTTCATGTTTATATTAAACATGTTTATCTTGAACATTATGTCTTAAGACCTCTTATAGACTTAACTGGTTTTATTTGACTATATATGAAGTAATATGTTAATGGTTTTGATTAAATATTTCAAATGTTACAGAGAAACATACTGCTAAATATGACCTTTTGTGCCTTGAGATGTTGGATGGAGGCTCCAAAGAGAAGTCCCAGATAATCTGTTATCTGAATGTCCCTAAACTGATTCTGAGATCAGCAGCCCTACACCCACCTCCAGGTTACATAAGGGGAGAGAGACTAACCAAGAAGAAAGACTGATAGTGAGAATTTCTTGGGGGAGTTTGGTTGGAATGCTATGAGTTTAGAGGTGTGTGTCCATTTTTTCCACTCCTCAACCTGACCTTCATCTCCAAACAAATGGGGCAAGAGGGATTTGAAGAGAATGGCTCTGAGAAGTCTGTCCTCTGGAATTCAGAGGAAACAGAAGCCTACAACTGAGACTGGACCCCCCGTAGAAAAGTCTAAAGGACATAAATGGTTAAAACTTCCCCTGATAATAGAACAAGAGGGAAGACTCAACCTTCAAGAGTTTGGCAGAAAAAATGCTATATTTTCTCATGGGCTAGAGTAAATATTATGAAAGTGTTTGGATGTTTGAGCATGAATCATCTTGAATGGACCCTACCCATAATTTCAGAACTGCTGGGGCAAGGAATAGTGCTCTGTGAAGGAACAGTGAGAGGAGTCACAGGCAACCAGTCGGATAATTGTGCCAGATAATGTTGCAGGGAAAATTACTGATAGGTACCTGTGAAGAATCCAAAAAGTGTTGCCTGAGAGTAAGAGCTTTGGCAGTTAAGAATTAATACAAAGCCAGCAAACTTCAGAAAATAAAAGTTTGGTTGGGCTTGCCGTACTCATTGTCAAAAATTACCATAGATCTGGAGTAATTCAGTAGCATCAAATGGAATGGAAAAGAGCTCAGAAGATTACTACTGATTAAGCAATAAATGAGCTTGACTGCATTAAAAATAAAAATTCTGTTCATCAAAAGACACTATAAGAAAATTAAAAGATAAGTTAAAAACACATCACTGAATGAGAAAATATTCACAGTATGTATCACTGACAAAAAATCCCACAATATATAATGGATTCCTGCACATTAATGAGAAAAAGAAAATCCACTGGAAAAATCATAGAACATTTCTATAAGCACTTGAATAAAAAGGAACTCCATATGGTCCATAAGCATATCAAATGATACTCATCTTCACTGATCATCAGAAAAACATACACATAATCAGGGAAGTCCACACTGAAACAACACAGGGTATAATTATACATTCACTAGATCTACAAATATTAAAAAGAAAACCTAATGATACTGCTGTCAAGGATGTGGCAAAAGAGCAATTTTCATACCATGATGGGAGCATATGGTGTTACAACTACTTTGGAAGACTAGTCTGGCATTATTTAGTAAAGTTTAATGTAAATATAACATACGGATCATTGCTTCCCTTCCTGGGTAGGGAAACTTTTCCATCATGCACCAGAATGCAGGTACAAAAGTTTGTAGCCACTTTGTTTATAATTGTTCCAAACCAGAGGCACAGTTGACCAATAGAATGAAGTAAAATTGGCTATATTCTTAATATAACATGGAACACAGAGATGCAGATGAGTGAATGACAACTGCTCACTAAAATATGCATGAATCTCATAAAAATAAAAATAATTAGAGAAAAATAAGCATAAAATAATATATATGTGACGCTGTTTATGTAAAGTTCAAAACTGAGCAAAGCTATATTGCTTAGAATATTCATAGGCATTACCATGTTTAAAATAAACAAAGGAAACATTACAGTAGGAGCCCATGTAATGTTTACCTATGTGGGAAGGGAGAATGCTGCAGTTAGAAGGAATAAACAGAAGGCATAGCTGGCATTGCTTTTGTTTTTTAACTTGGGTGGGTGGTGATGATATGAGTATTCCCTTTAACTCTATTTTTAAACCTTACTTATGTTTCATGTACAATTATGCATATATATTATAGTTAAATTAAAAAAAAATTCCATAGCATACCTAGTGTTCTGAGTTGATAAGGACAACCCATTTCTTGTAAGTTTTGGTTAATAGCATGATTCATTTCTCAGACTTGCTTGCAGTTAAAGATGGGTATGAAACAGCATTCTACCCAGTAGTGTATGAGTGAAGTGACATATAGAATTCCATGGCATGGTGCAAAACATTTCCTATATGTGATCCTCCACACTTTTTTTTTTTCCTTTCAGCTGAACATAATAAAAACACCCAACAGGACATCCAAAGGTCCCATTTGATGTTGGCAGAGCCACGAGCATCTTGAATGGTCCTGTCTGTCTGTGAGTAAGAAATTTGTCTATTGCGTTTGAACTTTTTAATATTTTACCCTACTCTAAGTAATATGTATAATTTCTCAAATTTTTCATAAAATTAGAAAGGAAATGTGGAGATTTTGTGTTTACAAACAATCTCTCTTAACAATTTTTATGGGTACTAAGGTAATTATTTTTTAATAATAAATAAAATAAGGGCAAGTAGGGGCAAGCAAGTCTCTGGGTATCTAAAGAATTTTTGTACATAATTCAGGATGAATGAGACAAGTTTAAATCTGTAATTGGTAAAGAAGCAGTAGTCACATGTATTAGCTGCAACAGGAAGAAGTTTAGTCATTTTTGTGATTTGAACAATGTTTGTGTTTCTCACCACATTCAGATATGTCTGAGGATTTAAGTTGCTTTTGTCCTGATCCATTGTGGTCACACAGGGTACTTGTCTGAATAACTGTGACATTATTTATGTTCAACAAAAAACACCAACACCTGTTTGTAAATGAAAGGAAGCTCCTAGCAAACCCAGGGCTTGGGTGATAGCACCAGACATGCTTCCCGGGTATCAGGTGGCTGCTTTTATTTATTCAGAATCATTTTCCCTTTTAAAAAATAGGCTATTTGTTCTTATTTTTAGATTCTCATTCTTATATTTTAGATTTTTCTTATTTTTACATTTAGATCTTCTTGATATAAGTCCTTTATCAGTTACGTGATTTCCCAACAAGTCTGTAGCTTGTCATTTTACCTCTTGTCACTTTACCTCTTGTCATTTCATCCTCTGTTACCCTAGGGATAATCTATTACCCTATATTTTTTATCCTTTTAAATAGCCAAACTTCTTAATTTTGATAAAATCCAATTTATCAAATTATGTTCTATGGACCATGCTCTAGGTGTCATAATTAAGATACTTTGCTTAATCCAAAGTCACAAATACTTTCTTCTGTTAGTTTTAGTGCTTTAATTGCATTGATTGATTTTTAAATGTTAGAAAAATCTTGTATCCTGGAAAGTCTCTCTTGCTTATAATACATTTTTTATATGTTGTTGGATTTACTTTGCCAAAATTTTAAGCATAGTCTATCTATGGTAGTGAGTATTGGCCTGTAGTTTTCTTTTCTTGTAATGGAATGAGATGTTTTCCCTCCTCCTCAGTTTTATGAAAGAGTTTGTCTAGAATTGGTATTATTTCTAAATGTTTGGTAAAATTCTGCAACAAAGCCATCGGAGCCTGGAATGTCTTTGTAGGAAGGTATAATACATTCAATTTATTTAATAGTCATAGGGCTAGTCAGGTAATTTATTTCTTCTTGAGTAAGCTTTGGTAGCTTGTATCTTTCAAGTACTTTGTCCATTTTATCTCAGTTGTCAAATTTTTTATTATAAAGAAATTCATAACATTCTTTTATTGTCTATTTAATATTTGTAGCATCTGGAGTGATAACCTCTCATTCCTGATATTGGTTATTTGTGTCTTTGTACATCACTTTGGGATTAGTATGGTTAGAGTTTTATCAATTTTATTGATCTTCTGCAAGAACCAGATTTTGGTTTCACTGATTCTTCTCTACAGTTATTTATGTTCTGTTTCATTGATTTCTGCTCATTTCATTTCCTTCATTCTGATTATTTTGGGCTTTATTTGCTATTCTTTTTCTAGTTTCTAAGATTACCCTAAGGTTACTGATTTGGGTTACTGATCTTTCTTCTTTTCTAATACCTGTATTTGATGCTATAAGTTTTTCTGTATATAATACTTTAGCTGCGGACTCCATATTTTGATATGCTGTGCTTTCATTTTCATTCAGCTCAAAATATTTTCAATTCTTTTTCAGTTATTTTTTAACTCATGGATTATATAGATTTTTTTTTAAGTTTCCAAGTATTTAGGAATTTTCCAGATTTATTTTTGTTATTGATTTGTAATTTAACTCCATTGATGTCAGAGAACACATTTCATAGGACTTCAATCATTTTCAATTTGTGGAGGCATGCTTAATGGCCCAGAACAGAAGATAATTTATTTTAGCAAATGGTTCATTGTGCTAGTAAAGAATGTGTATTCTGCCATTGTTAGGTGATGTGTGCTACAAATGTCTACTAGGTCAAGCTGTTCATATTGTAGATTAATTCTTTTATACCCTTACTGAATTTCTCTCTGTCCTATTAATTATTGAAAAAAGAGTACTGAAATCTCTGACTATATTCTCCATCTGTTTACCCTGCAGTTTTGTCAGTTTTGGCTTCATGTGTTTTGAAGCTATGTTATGAGATACACAAACATTTAGGATTGTTATGTTTACTTTTCATGATTATAAAATGCATTTCCTTATCCATGATAATATACTCCCTTCTAAAACCTCATTTTTTCTGATATAATATAGCCTTTAGAGGATTTTTTAACAATTAGTGTTAGCATGACGTATAATTTTCCACCCTTTTAAATTATTTAGGTCTTTTTATTTATAGTGAGATTTCTGTACTTAGATAATGTGGGTATAATGTCAGTCTTTCCCTTTAGTTTTAGTTATTCTGTTCCATTAAGGTTAAATTCTTCCCCAAACATGTCTAAAACACAGAAGTCAATTATTTTACACTTCCATGAAATTATCTCAGGACCTATTCAGTGTATTTTAGAGCAACTGAAAATGACAAAATTTGTAAATTAAAAAAAATTTAGATATTTGGACCAAACATGTAGATACTCTACTAGTCCAGCTCAAACTCGTATATATTCATCTTTAAAGTAGAAATTCACAAAAAGGATTAAATTTTTTGTGGGTGTTTTTGTGTATTTATTCATGACAGTTTTATATCTCAATTACATACTTTTAATTTTCCACTTGAAGATGCCTATTCTGAATAAAAATTTATTTTCAAGACACTGTCCTCTGAATACTGTATTGAAAAAATCCAATTAACTTGTGCAAATTGCAGTGCTCCAAGGGCATTCTTCTTTTTCAGAGACTATAAAAACAGAAATTAATACTTACAAATAAAAATGTAGTTGCACAGAGGTAATTTTTTTCTGTTGATTTACCTCCCCCTACCACCCAATTTTCTACAGTATATTATTATTTTCTATTTCTAAAATTAGTCTAAGATTAAAGTATTTCTTAGCTCTTTTTTTTCCCCTGCCAGACTCAAATCTTGACAGTTATCAGAAAATTTATCTAGAAGAAAACAGACATCAAACCTGTAGTATTTCAAGGATTTTCCCTTCCCAAGGTTTACTATTTTAAGTGTCAATGTTGATTATTTTTTTGGTGTTTCTATCAGTTAAATGTCTAAACTAGTGGTTTTCTGTTTCAGTTCCTTCTCAAAAGCCTGTGATGCTTTTAATGGGTTAAGTTTTAAAATTAGGACAAAATTTAATTTTCAGTATGACAGTTATATAGTAATAAAACTTTTATGTATTTATGCCATTCATTGTTTTTTAAGCCAATCAGTTGGGGAAAAACTAGAGAAAGATTTTAATTCATTGGACTCAATTTTCAAGGACTAAATGTATTCTCAGAGTATATCAGTGAGAGGGAATTTATTATAAGAATACATAGGAAAATGCAGCCTTGCGGGAACTGGAACATCATTCATTAAATAAAAGAAAATAAAGATTAAAACAACCCAGCCGGAGGTAAATACATGAACAAAAGGTAGTAACCTGCATTATTCTAATTTTGGTATATAAATTGACTTTTAATTATCGTGTAGAATTTAAATGACAAAAACAAAAATAGCTAGATATCTATGTTAACAGGTATACAATATGTAAAGATGTAATCTGTGACATCAATAACTAAAAAGGGGGGAATGTATAAAGAAGTCAAGTTTTTATATATGATTTAAATTGCCATTAGTTTATTTATTTATTTTTGTATTGAAGTATAATTGATTTATAATGTGTTAAGTTCTGATATACAGCATAGTGATTCAGTTATACATATATATATATATATATTCCTTTTCATGTTCTTTTTTATTACATGTTATTACAAGGTATACACTAGGACATTGTAGTTTATTTACTTTATATATAATAGTTAATATCTGCAAATCCCAAACTCCCAATTTATCCTTCCTCATCTCCCTTCCCCGCTGCTAACCATAAGTTTGTTTTCTATGTATGTGAGCTTGTCTCTATTTTGTAAATAAGTTCATTTATGTCCCTTTTATTTAGATTCCATATATAAATGATACCATATGGTATTTTTCTTTCTCTTTCTGTCTTACTTCACTTAGTATGATGATCTCCAGGTCTATCCATGTTGCTGGAAATGGCATTATTTTATTCTTTTTTATGGCCAAGTAGTATTCCATTATAAATATATACCACAACTTCTTTATTCAGTCATCTGTTGATGGGCATTTATGTTGCTTCCATGTCTTGGGTATTGTAAGTAGTGCAGCTATTAACATTGGGGTACATGTATCTTTTTGAATTAGAATTTCCTCTGCATATATGCCTGGGAATGGGATTGCTGGATCTTAGGGTACATAATATGTAAAGATGTAATTGATGACATCAATAACTAAGAAGGGGGTGAATCTATAAAGAATGAAATTTTGTATGTGATTGAAATTGTCATTAGTTTAGAATAGAATGTAATACTTTTAGAATGCTTTATGTAATTGGAATGGTAACCACAAAGAAAACATCTATAGAGCATACACAAAATGAAATGAGAAAGGACTCATAGCTAGTCACTAAAAATAGTCAAATAAACACAAAGGAAAGCGGTAAGAAAGGAAATGGGGGACAGAAAAGCCATAAGACACAACAGTTAGAAAAATGGCAATAACAGGTACTTCCCTATCAGTAAGTTCCTCAAATGTAAATGATTAAATTCCACAATCAAAAGCCATCAGTTGCTGAATGGATCAAAAACAAAAACAAAAGTAGGACACAACCAAATGCTATCTATGACAGGCTCACCTTAGATCCATGGATACACAAAGGCTGAATGTAAAGAATGGAAAAAAGTAAAAGACAGCAGGGTTAGCTACATTAATATCAGACAAAATAGACTTTAAATCAAAAACTATTACAAGCAACAAAGAAAAACGTTGTATTATGATAAGGAGCCAATTCACCAAGAAGTTAAAACAATTATAAGTGTGTATGCACCAAACATCAGAGCCTCTAAATATGTGAAGCAAATTCTGACAGAACTGAAGAGACATAGACACAGATATCTAAACAATAATAGGAGGAGACTTCAGCATTTTTCAATAACGGACAGAACATTCACATAGAATATCAATGAGAACATAGCAGACTTGAATAACAGTATAGACCAATTGGACCCATATACATTAAAAACACTCCACCAAACAAGACCAGAATATAAATTATTTTCAAGTGCTCATGAAACATTGTCCAGGGTACAGCACATATTAGGCCACAAAACAAATTTTAATAAATTTTAAAAGACAAATTATGTTAAGTATCTTTTCTAATCACAATGGAATGAAACTAGAAAGTAATAGCAGAAAGAGAACTGGGAAATTTTACAAATGTGTGGGAATTATACAACACACTATTAAACAACCAATAAGTCAAAGAAGAAATAACAAGAGAAATTAGAAAATATCTTGAGACAAATGAAAATGAAAATACAGCATACCTAAACTTATGGGATGCAGTGAAAACTGTTCTAAGAGGAAAGTTTATACCTGTAATTGTGTACACTAAATAAGAAGAAAGATCTCAAACCAACAATCTATCTTTTCACCTTAGGGAACTAGAAAAAGAGCAATCTGAACCCAAAGCTGGTAGAAGAAAGGAAATAATGAATATTAGAGAAGGGATACATTGAACAGAAAATGGAAAAAAAAATCAACAAAATTGACAAATGCATAGCTAGATTGAATCTGAGAACAAAGGAGAGCAGACTCAAATAGCTGAAAGCAGAAGTGAAAAACAGGACATTTCCACCAGTACCACAGAAATAAAAAAGATTATAAGAGAATACTATGAACAACTATATGCCAACAAATTAGACAATGTAGAAGAAATGAGTAAATTCCTAGAAACACACAACCTAAACCTACCAAGATTGAATCATGAAGAAAAAGGAAATCTGAACAGACCAATAACTAGTAAGGAGACTGAACCAGTATTCAAAATCCTCCCAACAAAAGGAAGCCCAGGACCAGAGGGCCTCAGCAGAGATTTCTACTCAGCATTTAAGTAGAATTAATGTCAATCTTTCTCAAACTCGTCCAAAAAAATAGAAGAGAAGGGAATACTCACTAACTTACTCGATGAGGCCAGCATTATCTTGATAACAAAGCCAGGCAAAGACACTACAAGAAATCTATAGACCAATAACTTTGATGAATATTGATGAAAAATTTCTCAACAAAGTACTAGCAAACTGAATTTAATATACTGAAAGGATTATACACTATGACCAAGTGGGATTTTGTTCCTGAAACGTAAGGATGTTTCAACATATGAAAATCAATCAATGTAATATACCATATTAACAGAATGAAGAAAAAAATCATTTGATCATTTCAGTTGATGCAGAAAAAGCATTTGACAAGACTCATCACCCTTTCAAGATAAAAACATTTTAAAAAACCCCTTATAAATAAGAGGAGATTACCTCAACACAATAAAGTCCATAGAGGCATACCTGTGAGATATTGTGGGTTCGATTTTAGATCACTGCAATAAAGTGAATACCACAATAAAGTTAGTCACAGATTTTTTGGTTTCCAAAAGTTATGTTTATAAAAGTCATATTTACACTATACTGTAGTGTATTAAGTTTGTAGTGACACTATGTCTAAAAAACAATGTACACACCTTGATTTAAAAGTACTTTATTGTCAAAAAATGCTTACTATCATCTGAACCTTCAGTGAGTGATAATTTTCTTGCTGAAGGGTTTTTGCCTTAATGTTGGTGGTTCTGACTGATCAGGGTGATGGTTGCTGAAGATTGGGATGGCTGTGGAAATCTTAAAATAAGGCAACAATGATGTTTGCTGCATTAATTGACTCTTCTGTGTATGATTTCTCTATAGCACTTAAAGCTGTTTGATAACATTTTAAGCACAGTATCCTCTTTCAAAATTTGAATCAATCCTCTTAAACTCTGCTATATCAACTAAGTTTACTTAATATTCTAAATCATTTGTTGTCATTTTATCAATCTTCACAGCATTGTCACCAGGAGTAAATTCCATCTAAAGAAACCACTTTCTTTGCTCATCCATAAGAGGTAACTCCTCATCCGTTAAAGTTTTATCATGAGATTGTAGCAATTCAGTCACATCTTGAGGCTCCACTTCTAATCCTAGTTCTCTTGCTGTTTTCATTCCATCTGCAGTTACTTCATCCACTAAAGTCTTGAGCCTCTCAAAGTCATCTATGTGGGTTGGAATCAACTTCTTTCAAACTCCTGTTTATGTTGATGTTTTGACCTCTTCCCATAAATCACGAATGTTCGTATTGACATCCAGAATGGCCAATCTCTTCAGAAGGTTTTCAGTTTACTTTCCCCAGATTTATCAGAGGAATCATCATCCATGGGAGCTATAGCCTTACAAAATTTATTCCTTAAAGAATATAACTTGAGAGTAGAAATTATTTCTTGATCTGAAGGCTGCAGAATAGATGTTGTGTTTGCAGGCATGTAAACAACATTAATCTCATTGTACATCTCCATCAGAGCTCTTGGGTGACCAGGGGCACTGCCAATGAGTAGTAATATTTCAAAAGGAATCTTTGTTTCTGAGCAGTAGGTCTCAAAAATGGGCTTAAAATGTTTAGTGAACCGTGTTGTAAACAGATGTGCTGTCATCCAGACTTTGTTGTTCCACTTATAAAGCACAGGCAGAGTCAATTTAGCGTAATTCTTAAGGGCCCTAGGAATTTTTGGAATGGCAAATGAGCATTGGTTTCAACTTGAAGTCACCAGCTAAGTTAGCCCCTAATAAGAGTCAGCCTGTTCTTTGAAGCTTTGAAGCCAGGCATTGACTTCTCCTTGCTGACTATGAATGTCCTAGATGGCATTTTCTTTCAGCGTAATGCTGTTTTGTCTATAGCCACCTTCCTTAATGATCTCAGCTGGATCTTCTGGATAACTTGCCACAGCTCCTGGATCAGCACTTGCTGCTTCACCCTGCACTTTTATCTTATGGAGATGCCTTCTGTCCTTAAAGCTCATGAAGCAACCTCTGCTGGCTTCAAGCTTTTCTTCTGCAGCTTTCTCGCCTCTCTCAGCCTCCACAGAATGAAGAGAGTTAGGGCTTTGCTCTGGATTAGGCTTTGGCTCAAGGGAATGTGCGAGTGGTTTGATCTTCTGTACAGACCACTGAAACCTCCGTAGCAGCAAGAAGGCTGCTTGCCTTTCATCGTTTGTGATGATCGCTGGAGTAGCACCTACAATTTCCTTAAAGAACTTTTTTTTTAATTCACATCACAATGTTTGATTGTTCATGTTCATCTTCATTTTAAAAAATTCTTGTCTACCAGAAAAATACATTTGAAATCTCAGATCAAAATTATAATGCAAATGTGATTTTCATTTTCTATCACCTAATTCTTACTAAATTTTTCCACCAAAATGTTCACATTAGAGTCTGCTTTAAGGAAATTCTTTGTGGATCTAAGATAACACCAACCATACTAACAGATAAATGGTGTATACGTTTATATATGAAACATTACTAGCCTGAATTTTGGAGTGTAAGCCAAATGATATAATGTGCATAGAGTGCATTTACAGACTGTATTATAGATCCACGTTTTCTCTTTGAAATTTAAAATCACCCATGCTGAGATGGAGGAAAAGCTATTTACCTCATTTTAAAGTGAGATTATTGAGTGCAGAGTTATTAAGTATTTTACCTAAAGTTGCCTTCTTGCTGTATAGTGAAGCCAGATTTCAAACTAAATTTTTCTAGAACTTAGAATTCTTTCTTCAATAACTATTTCCATGATAAATGTAGCATAAAAGTCAAGGTCCTAACAAAAACAAAAACAAAAAGCACATGTAGTGAGGATTATGTAGGAAATCAGAAAATTATACATTAATACAGATAATATGTTTTTGAAGATTGAAGGTGCTTTTTTATTCCTTTGATGCTAACATATGTGACTTTACTCAGACTCATGACTCTAGTTAAAAAAAATAAAGTGATTTTCCTGATTATGAAATGACATTTGCTTTCATCTTCCTATGGCCCTGTTTGTGTGTTACTTTCAAGAGTGTTCTCATAAAGCAATGTATATTAAATCACTCAGACATAGTACTCCACAAAAAGCCTATGAAAATGATAATGACTATTCCTAATTAGCTGATTATCCAGCTATAATAACTCCAGGATAAATTAGGCTATGAGTATTAAAGAATAGTAAGAAAGTAATGAAGTGCTTGCATCATAGTTGTTGCTGTTTGTAATGCAGTACATTTAGCTTAGAAGTGCAGAATAGGTTTGATTTGCCTCCTGTCTTCTGTTTGCATGGGTTAAGGTAATCAGAATTTCCAAAACCTAACCTGAGAAGTTTAGCTAAAGTTTTTATTTCAGAACAGCTCTCTCGATGGGGAAGTAATATTTGACCCCATTTGTTTTGATCATGTTTTATTTTACATAGAAGACTTTCATGATTACCTTTGAAAGAGCCCTGATCTGTTGTTTAGAAAAGGCAAATGGAGCTCTGAAATCTAAGATTGTGGTCTTGGATAAAATTAACCAAAATGTATTATCATATTATGTTTAAATGATTGACAGCTTGTTATTGGAATTTACATCACAAATGGTATTGTATGCAATTATATTAATTAGTCTAATAAAAATCAAAAAGTGGCATCAAGTACTCATATTATTAAAAATATTCTTGCCGAACTCTCTGCATTTGCATGCATAATTAGATAGAAGATTCAGATGACACTCAATTGTGACATGTGACAGCTAATATAATAGCTAATATAAAATGAATGTTTAAACACATGAAAATAGGTATACCTTTCAATGACTTAAAATGAATTCAGAAAAAGCCAACTTAAACTATAGTAGGCAACATGAATCATATAATTTTGTGATTTTGGACTACTTAAACACAAAGCATTATTTATATAGATTCTTCTTGATTGTATTCTCTGTCTACACATAATCCTTGGCAATTTTAATTTGGATTTCTGTCTTGCTTAAGATTTAGATTTCAAGTAATTATGCTTTATAACATATTTGGATCCTTAAGTTTGAATGGGTTCAGCATGGTAGATCAGTGCATGCTACATTCATCTCACCAATGTATTGGAATCTTTCCATTCTGGCATCAAGTGAAAAAAATTTAAACGGTGATGAACTTAGAATTTTAATAGATTGTAATTAATCTTCTGTAGCTCTTTCCTAAATGTGAGTCTAACATATCTGCCTTCTATCCTAATTATAATATTGGTTGCAACAATGTAATCTGTCATGCAGAGCAGCTTTTATGTTACATTAAAGTCAAAGTGATACAGTTGGTAGAAGTTTGCTGGTTTTGAATACTGACAAATAATAAATACTCTAAGAAGTTCTGCTGAAGCCTTCTATTCTTGGAAATCTAAAGATGCCCCTTTGAATTCAGCAAAGACTCATACACTCTTATCCTTTTACAATCTCAAATATTCCTTTTCCAAGGATAAAAAGAGGGCAGAATACAAGGCTAAATGAGAATGGCATCATTCTCTTGGGCTCAGTTTTTCAGTGCATTTGAAGGACATATTCTGTTTTGTCTGCTAAGTCAAATAAAATGTCAGCCTTTCAGAAGGATACGCTGGTCACATTCTCACACCCTGAATCAACCTTTGTCTGTCACAAGAAGATATCTCATCTAATATTAGAAATCTTCTACAGTATTCTTCAACTTGACTTATTAAAGTCAGTATCTGTGTCTTGAGGTAGCCAGAGTTAGCTCTGGCTCGTGAGATGCTAGTTAAGACCTCTCAAATGCTCCATATAGCCCTAAAAGTCTGCATTTATTTGTTGAAAAATATCTATTGTCTAATTAGAATGTATGTGGCTCTTGCAAAAGTTGAATGAACTACAATGAGCATGTATATATATTAGGCTGAATCGATGAAACTTACAATTTATTGAAGACAGGTATAAAAATGCCTACCAAAACAAATGTAGCATTATGGATTATAATAAATGTTATTAAGAATAAAATAGGAGACCCTTTAAGAAGTCTTTCTGCAGAAGACATATTTCATCTTATAACTGAATGTTGTATACAAATTAGCCAGGGTCACAAAATGAAGAATACTTCAGAGCAAGCACAACATGAACTTCTTTCCACACCTGATATCTCTACATATACTGGGATGACCACTCCACCATGGAACTTACATTTTGTTTTAAATGTGCTGCAATGTCATGCCTCCAATATTTGATCAAGTAGAACAAGCACTTGCTTCAATGTTTCTAACTACATAGGATTCCGTGTGTTGAACAGATTATAGATAGGCAGTTTGCAACATTGGATATCTCACACAAATCAAAAAGTATGGGAATATTCAGTTCCTTATATTTTAAGATCAATATCCCATTTTTGCATTTGTGTGCTCTGATATATTCTAGCATACTGACTTGTTACTGGAGCCACAATCTGAGGTTTGGGATAGACAAAATATCACTGAGAGCACACATTTATTTTTATTCTTTGAAAGCAATAATAGTAAAGCACATGTACTTTATCATTGGAATTAAATTGGTCATTGACAACTCAGCTGTGAGCAAGCTTGAGGAAACATTGATACTACCTAAGTCTCTAACTGTGCAAGGAAAATGCAGGCTAGGAAGGAGTTTAAGAATGAAGTTTGAGGCTTGTGAAGCTGAGAATCCATGTAGAATGAATTTACTCTGTTTTTCTCTTGCTGAATTGAATTCTAATGCTTTGAAGTAATTCATACATGCTGACATAATAGTAAATAAAATGAATGTTGATATTAACAGAATAAGACAAAATCTAAATTTTATTTACTGCCAAATGCTCAAATATACTAATTTATTTTTAAAACTTTTAAATATTTAATAATAGTGAAAAGTAATTTTATTTATTAGAAGCATCTTTCTCCACTTGAGAAGAGATATTTAAGGTAAATTAAAGATTTGCTTATTTCTGTTAATTGACTAAAGCACTTTTAATTAAAAAGATATGTAACCTAAATCTTATTTTCACTCTCTCCACAATTTTGTCCAGATTTATTTAGAAAAATAACACAGTTTAAGAATTTTCCTTAAATGAAACAAAATGAAATGAAAAATGTTTATACTGACTACATCACCCTCATGAACCTGGTATGCTTATGCAATTAGGCAGATGATTCAAAAGTTTCAACTGCATTTTGTATCTAGAGTAATAAATTGCTTTAAAAAATATATTGTCTGAAAGAAATTGTTGTCACACTGGAACAGATTCCATCATTCCACATTTATCATTTGATTTATTGAGATATTCTCTGCACTTAATATGTAGATTCATCTCACTTGTCATGTCAATTTTTTAATGTATCTCAGACCTTTTTGCTCAAGAAAACAATATAGCTGATTCATCAAAAACATTAATCAAAGCTCATAAAAACTTGTAGCTTATATTTCTTTTTAGAATTTACCAAACGCTTTGCATTTATTTCCTCCACTGAGCGCTAAGAAAGTAAGTCAAGCAAACACATTATCCTCATTTTTGTCACTTGCAAAACTTAACAGAGAGGGTAGTGGTTTGCTGAAGACTCACATCCAGCAGCAGGGTTGGGATTTGAAGCCAATTTTCTGAATAAATAGAATACTTTTTTACTTCATTCACCTTACAGAGGCTTTCTATCACTACTTAATACGTATTTTATCTTTATCCCCAGATTTATACCCTGCTTTACAACAGAACTTCACATTTATACTTTTATTGGAAATCTGTCACTTACTTCACAGTACTAAATTGTCCAAGCTCACAAATGCCTTGGCAAAAGTTTAGTTTTAGGGACTATCAAATTAAAATAACATGTTGGAATACCCCATTTTCCTTGTCAATGTAGAAACACAAAACCGCATCAACTCTTACTTTAAAAAACCAATAAAAATAAAGGGGTAGAGGAAGAGAGAGAGAGAGAGAAAAGGGAAACACTGACATTTTATTTGATTATGCTGGTTAGTGAGTAATATCATCATGTTAACAAGATTATAATCAACTTGAAATCAATCACTGTGCAATTTTGAGTCGATAGGAAATATAGTTGAATATTGATAAATGTCTAAAAGTTCTATTAGAATCTGTTGACAGAGAGATGATTGCAGGCTGGCACATGGGGAAAGCCAGTGCTGTCTTGGAAAGCTAAGCCATAGGTTGTATTTACACTCTTATCACTGCGGTTCATACAAGACACTCAATATGTATTGTCTCTATTTTGTTAGCTCATAGCTTTGAAAATATCTAAGGTCTACCACTAGACTTCAGTAATGTAGAGAATATTAAGTGTTATTTTTTAGGGGAAACTCAATGGAGGTCTCACCACACTCTACGTTAAAGGAAGAAATAGAGCATATGTGGTATTTGTCAAGTTTGGAAAATAAAATAACTCATCATCCTTTATTTAGCATTCTCTGACCACTAATAGTGGCTTTCTCATCTGCAGTCACGTTCTCCACCTTTTGGATAAATATATATGTGATGAATCAGAGGTTCTTTTCTCTAATAGATATGAACAAAATGACCTCAAGGGCTTAAAGAACCCATGCAGCAAGGCAAAGTGAAATATAGTCAATTATTCTCATCTTCATTTTTTGTTTTTGTTTTTGATCAAAACTTTACCAGCTTAGCATGATAAGTGCCTGTTATTTTGATCATCGTTTTCTTCTTATTTCCTTCATTTCCTCTGTGACCAAAACACTCCCACCATCCCCATTCTACGCACTTAAAGGAATCATTATATGGAAACATTTGAAACCAAGTCTCATTAATCATGCATTTCCACCATGGCTTCAGTGAGTAATTTGTATCTATGTGTTAATAGTCTTAAAAGAAACAAGCTCATTTTCCCTATGTGTAGTCTAAGAAAACTTAATCATGAATAAACATTAACTCTAACTCATTATGTTCTATAATATATATATATTGGAGAATGTCTTTATTATGGCTAATTTTTGAAAACTCTTTATTTATTTATACATTAGGCAATTCCAAATGAGAATTTAATTTATTTCATATTTGCAGCTATTTTTCACATATATGCTTTTCCATCTAGACAATTTAACTTCAGTAAAAGTTATTTTTTTCCATTTTTCTTGGGCTATTGAAATAGAAGTTCAAACAAAAAGTTGAGTATTGGGACCGTTGTGATATTTCAGAATCTAAAGTTTCTCTCCATAGGCGATGATGTGGACATTGGTTAAAGCTTTTTAAGTAACTTTAGCTGGTCATAATTTCTCTTTTTTTGTTCTGCTATGAGAGGCATCTCTTAAATTACACTGAATAATGATTCTTTCCCTTCCTGTGGAAAGAACCTATAAAGTAATTAGAGGATTTATAGCAGAGCTACAATTTAAGACTAGACGATGTGCTAGTGTAGCTACTATCCCCCTCTTTCACAATTAAACCATTGCCAGCTTTGTGTCCAAGGAGGTTAATTGTTCTAGTCAAGGAAAGGGAGAGGGAATGCATTTCTTTCTATTCTTTGTCATAGTATAAGTTTTGATAATTCCTGCAGTAAAAGCAAAACAAAATTAACTTTGTTAAAAAGGATAAAAGCAGTAAAAACACTAGCACTTTGTGGGAAAACCACTCCATGAAATAAGCTTTGAAAAATATGAAATTAGTCTCTATTATTATTTTTTAATAGACTTTATTTTTTAGAGCAGTTTCAGGTTTACAGCAGAATTGAGCAGAAAATACAGAGTTCCCACATAGCCCTCCCCACCCACACGTATATACTCCCTGTATATTATTAATGTGTGTTAATATGGACACAGATCTGAGACCAGAGTTGTTGAGTTAAAATCTGAGAACTTGTTTTAACTCAGGAATGTCCTAGGAGTAGGGAAGGATGGCCATACCTTAGGGGACAAAAACCTAAAGTGATCTATCTTATGTTTACCCTGATATCTAAGGTGATTATGTTTAGTAGATGGAACCCATTATCATTTATTACTTGGATTACATTGGATTCTTGAGAATAAGAGATAAGAATTGACACAGTCTTATTCTAGATATAGTATCAGGGCATCATCGAGAAGTTGTGGAAACTAAAGCAAGATACTGATTCTAGGGCAGCTCCAAAGTTCTTCAGTTTTCATGTCAGAGGAGCACAGATACTTGGTTTAAAGAAGAGACCACATTCAGGATTTTAGACTGAGCTTGTCTTTGGAGGGCTGCAGATCAGACTCCATAACTCCTCTCCACTTGGCATTGTCTTAAGGGAGTTAAAAAAATTAATCACATTGTCTTCTTGCCACCTTCTGTAGTCAGTCCTTTATAAAGCCTATCTAAGGGGAAAATATATAAAGGTGAAGAAAAGTTATACTGCGAATTGAACAGAATTGCCCATGCAGAGTTATGTGGATTTGACAAAATCATGAGGTTACATGGAATTGAGGGAAGAAACCCTTGGCTTAATTGGAAGAAGTATACCAAGACTCATTCAACATATTACAACAAAAAAATCCCCGATTTTATTAGTTACGATTAATGTAATACTCCTAAAAATATGCCTCCCTTGGTCTTTCTTCCTGGCTTGTTTGTTTGTTTAGTCAAATGTTTCACCGAGGGCAGGCACCTGGAGGACTGCAAAACATGCATCATCTCTAGATTCCAAAGGAGGAAGCTCTGTCGTCCTCAGTTGTTCACACGGTCAAATGTATCAGGCTTCGCATACATGATGACTTTAATGCAGTATCATGAGATTGGTGGTTCCTGAAAAACCTCTACAATTTGGAATAGGATCTTAATCATAGGAAAAGCAAAGTTGTTCCTGTTTGGTGAACTAGTATTTCATGAAGATACACAGTATTTTAATTTTAAAACAAATAAAATAATTTGTAGATGATTCTCACCTCCCAACTTTATTTGTCCCTTCAGTTTTCAGAAATTGTAATTTAAAAATTGCATATGTTTTGAAAGGTTTATGTTTATACATAATAACTAAAATTTATTTCTTCTTTGGTTTTTGCGGTGTGTTAAATTGGGAGAGGAATATTTCCATCTTCAACAGTATAATTTCTGCCTTGTCTGTGCATTCCAACGACCTCAACCACGTTTTCAAAACTACTCTCTTTATATTTAATTACTTCAGCCATCACAAATACCATTTCAAATCTGTGTGATCTATCCATTGACTAAGTACAAATGAAAAATGTTATGTAGAATTTTTAAAATAAATCCTACCAAGGCCAAAATTCCAAAAGAAGCTAAACTCATTGAAGTTTTGGTGACATCACATTCTGCTTTCATCATCCAGGCTTTTGCTGAGGCACAGCCATGTAGTTGAGGGCTGACAATATGAGCAGAAAATAGCTATTGAGAGTCAAAGCTGATCAGAGCTTGTAGCAGTCTCGTTAAGTCAAGGAAGACAAAATTGGAATTCAGGCTTATCCATGATTCAGGATTTGAGAGCTCAAGAAACTGGATAGAAATGGAGATCAGAGATTTCAGAAAACCTGAGCTTCTTTCCGTCTTCAGCCCTTTACTGACACAAGATAAACTGAGAGGTTGAGTAGCTAGGCAGGAAGTTTGAAGCTGAGAAGTCTCAAGGTGCTAAGGAAATGCAAATCTGAGATAAGGGTACAAGAGAAGGTTTTCTTTTGTAGCACTACAAACTACAGCTTCTATACCTGGGATTGTCACCCAAATAAGCCAGGCTTTACAAACACTTCCTGAAAGTCGCTGTCTAATTTGCTATCTCTACTTGGATTCATCCACTCGTAACTGCTAATCAGCAGTTAAAGAAAATGCTCTCTGAAGAAGGTAGCAATCAGTGTATCTGCAGTGTTTTTATGCAAAGTGTCTGGTATTCATTTAAAATTTTCTGAAAAACACAGACACTGAGATGATCCAGAGATTGTCATTAACAAATACAGAATTTAAAATGTATGATGTACTTAGAAACATATATTATAAAATGATAAATATTACCAGAGAACTGGAATACAAATAAAATTTATATATAATTTAAATGAAATTCTCCAAAGGAAATAAAACAACTGAAAATAAAAATTCTATAGTTGCTAATACCAAAACCAGACAAGGATCTCACAAGAAAACAATAGACTAATGTGTTTTATGAATATAGATAAAAATCCTAAAAATACGAGCAAAGCTCAGGATCTATTACAAAAGATTATAGAGAGGAAGGAGAGACTGAGATAATGACTTTGGAAGATCCTAAATTTTCTTCCTCACATGGATGCACCAAACATACCACGGTACTTGGAGCAATTGCCTCTGAGAGAAATCCAGAAACTAGCTGAGAGATTCCTATACATCAGATTAGTGAGCAAATGCCTATAGGACAGGCTGAGACAACCTGTCACCATAAATTCCATCCCCGGCAAAGCACCGCACAGTAGAGGGGGAACACCCAGTTCTTAACTTCTCCCTAAGGAATGGAGAGTTTCAATTGCACTTCTAGTTTCCCAATATTTCTACAGGAGGGGCAAGCATCGGAAACAAATGGCTCTTAAAGCCAAAGGAGCCTGCATCTACAAGTCCCACAAGACTATAGCAAACAAAAAAACAGTCCTTAATGGGTGCAAGAACACCCCTCCTTCACCCATGGCATGCTTACAGAGAAGAAAGTGATGCAAAAATAAAAGCTTTTCTTCTCTTTGTACAAAACGCTCCTCACTCTGGTCCCATAAAAGAGAAAAGCAAAAAAGAAGAAACATCTCTTTTCCTTTATATAAATCTACTGCAAATCCAACATATTCTCCAGACAAACTTCTGTGCTTGCTCACTGATCTTGACTTTTAAGTCTCACTATAATACATACCGTTAACATCCAAGCCTGATCCATTTCATCAGTCTGGTGCACCCACTTCCTAGCTTTGGCGGGTCTTAGATACATTAGTATCTAAGTACAACCATTAGGTTGTATCTTTCTCCTTGCCTGGGAAAATATATAATTTATAATAATTTCCACCCTAAGGTTCAACATCCAGTAAATGACTACAAAAAAAGATGACCCCTTGCTTCAGATGGGACCAACTTGGTGACACAATTTATGCTCTAGAACTCTCTGTGGGACAACACCAAATCTTGGTTAGCTTTTTCTCCTGCACTGTTTTGCTTTTCTTTTTTTTCTCTTCTGAATAGTCTTGGACAAATCACTTGGTAAAAACTTCTACCTCCACCTGCTTCTAGGAAACCTGAGTTAACGTTGTAATGTTCTGTTGTGAGTGGTGCTAGGAAGCCGACTCAAGGAAAAGTATTCTGGAGGGAGATCCCTTGTCCCTCCAAAGGGCAGTAAGGATCTTGTCACATCATAGGTGGGTGACTGACAGTCCCTATAATGGTGTAACCGTGCAAGTGCTCAACTTTCACATCTAGTAAACCCAAGAGCGATGGTTGTCACTAAGTCCCATTAATTCATTGAAAATATAGCATGACAGATTCCAATTGATTAATCTATTAACAATACATAAAGCAAAGTGTGAAGGCCAAAGGGCCTCCTTGGCCGAACTTAAGAGGACATTTACCTCCTGCAGTCAGTGGGCAGACACAGCGAAAGACCAGGCCCAGGACCTAATTACGAGAGTGTCAGAATTTCAAGGGCTGAAATTATCAGCCCAGTGAAGTTTCCTCTGTCAAAAACAATCTCTCGTAAGGAAGGATTTGGGTCCTCAAACCAAAGAAGGAGATACGTGAGTAGATGAACTAGGGAGTACTGAGCTCCCAGATTTTCCTGAACTCTCTAGTTCCCCAGAAATATTTGTTTCACCAATTGGAAAAGTGGTTATACTCCCCTCATCACTTGTTTGAATATTACGTAAAGGACTCCAGTGCAGATGCCTTAGGAGATAGTGCTTGTCCTCCTCAGGATGTGTCTCCACTTCCCCTCCTGACCAGCAGACCCATGATTAGGGTTAAATCTCAACATACTTCCTATGGTTTGGAAGTGCTGAGTATGGTAATGCAAGAGTGGAAGAGAACAGCCATAACCAGCAAAGAATGCCTAGGAGTACGTTTGGAGGGTGGAGCATGAAGGGGAGATTGAATACAAGCTTTGTAAGAGAAAATGTGTCAGCATGTGTCACTCTTATGACACAATTTACCACCCTAGTGAAGGCTGCAGGAATCGAGTCTAATATGCTGCTGTGATGGCTCTAATGAGCTTAGAAAAGGTGATGGTCATATTAGATACAGATTCCAGAATAGCTTTGGTAGGAAGAATGTGGAGGAAGCAATAAGAATATTTGGAAAAGTAGCAATGCTAGACAGGGCTTACTATGTGAGACAGGGACACGTAGAAGCTAAGTTTGTTCCTCACTTTTCCAAAGCAGTAAGAAATGTGTTGGTGAGGGGAGCAACAGAAGCTCACTGAGAAGCTTAGTGGCAGTTATTCTTTGTAGGATAGGGCTGATGATAGGAGATGCTACTATAAAACTGGTCCCCATAATGACAATGAAAAAACCAGGATCCCAGATTAGGTGAAGTCTGATGGTAGCATTTGTCTTTGAGAAGCAAGGAGGGCAGCAGATCACAATGGCTTCCGGGGCTCTGACTTTGGTGAGAGGGGGCATCATTTTCTCCATGCTTGACTAGGGCATCAGAGGTCTGTTTATAAGTGGAATCCTGGATCCAGAGTCCATGGCCCTATTCCATAGTCATCTTCCTGGTTCCTAATTGTACAACTACAATGGAAATAATTAGCAGTTGTAAACCTCACATATTGGTTGACCAGTAGAGTAAGATCCATTGCAGTAGAAAAACTAAAGTGAAAGCCCCTTAAGATTCAGTGCTAATGTTCTGCTTCTATTTACATTTAACTCTCCAGTCAGAGGAAGACCAGAAGGAAAATGGCAGATGACAGTGCACTACCATAACTTAACCAAGTAGAAGCCCCAACTGTTCTTGCTATGCTATGTGCGGTATCTTTATTAACATGTTCTTGGGTAAGTGGTGAAAATATTGCTCTGAAAAATGTTGTCATTTTAATACCCATCTGGATGGAGTATCAGAAATAACTTGCATTTGTATGGAATTGACAATGGTCTTGTCCCAGGGCTATGTTAATTCTCTTGCCCCCTATTATAATGTAATCCAAAAGGACCTGGACAGTCTAGACCTTCCACAGGCTGTGACATGTATCTTCAACAAATAGCCATTACGCATTGTTGGGTGTTGTGTGCCCAGAGGGTGGAATACAAGGAATAGATGTAGGAATGGCTCCATTTACCATCACTTCCAGTGACTCACTTGTGAAGTTTGTGCCTCCTGACCCCCTAAATTAGGCACTGTTGGCCTAAAGGTCCTGGGTTTTGCCAGGAGACCCAAGTAAGGGTTCCATTAAACATATAGCTTCCACTGTTTGGGAAAGTAGTGCCAACAGACCACGGAGCACAGAAAGAAGTTACCAGTGGTCCCTGTATATCATGAAAAGGAAGGACTGATGCTATATAATGAGGGTGTGGAAAAATATGTTTGGTACACAGGTAATCTGCTGGAGCATCTCTTATTATTCCTATGCCCCATTTTAACTGTAAATGAGCAAGTAAAGCAACCACCCTTATCGGAGCATGGTGACCAGGCAGGCCACCCACCTCCACTGAAGTGCTGTAGAAGGGAAAGGAAATCTTGAGTGTACGCTGAAGAAGGGAGATCGTGAATATCCGTTAGGCCTCGGGGCTAAAACCTGAGGTAGCACTTGTAGCTCATCCCACAGATCTTTCTTTAATAAGTTTTCTCACAATGTAACCCACCAGACTCTAGGAAAAGGAAGAGGTGGATCTGAGGGGTGCTAGGGGTAGATTATAGGCTATTTTGTATGCACCACCCAGATCCCTAGGTGGGTACTCATCCACCATATCATTGGGTTGCAGGTAAAATGGCTCTTTGGGGGAAAAAATCTGACTTGTAGTACTTGCCGATTTCTGTTATATAAAGTCTCACATCATGGCTGATTTTGAGCTTCTAACAATTTAACACCTAGCCTGAAAAATTCATGAACATTCCTGTTGTGAATATTGGCTGCAAAGAATTCACAGATGATCCCTCTCCAGAGAAATGCCTTGGCTAGATGGATAATTATGCTGGCCACTCCCTGCTACTGCGTCAGGAGGAGGCTAAAGAATGAGTGATTTGGGGTTACAAAAGGTCACCTCCCCCTTGCCTCAGGTTAGGAGCAATACTGAGGTTTAGTTTGTGTTTCGGAGGTCCTCATGGCACCAGGATGAATTTAGTCTCCAGTGAGGACCAGATCTTTGCTTAACTTTCTCTCCGTGTCCTAGTCTGCTTCCTTCTCTCCCATTCTCCTGAGAGTACACTCTGAAAATATCAGAATTTCTATGTCTAGCTCTGCTTCTAGAGAACCTGACCTCAACATTCACCAATAAACCCTCCCTGTTCCTTAACCTTTCTGTGTGACTCTGTGCTATTTTCCTTTATTCATCTTGCCAAAGCTCCACAAACATAAGTAAATGACTTCTATATTTGCTTTATGCTACTTTTCTAAGAAATTGATTTTCAAGTGTGAAGAATAGAATCAACACTGTTGATAACATGAATAATTTCTATTTATATTCCAGGAAGAACATATATAGGTGTTTATTTTGACTTTGAACTAATTTAATTCCTAAAGCTCAGAATAAGAATATCTCAAGACACTTAAAAAGTTGTAATCACAGGACCACACCAGAGAATCTCAAAAAAGATGAGCCAAAATCTATAAATCACCAATTTTTTTAAAGTAACACTGTGAAAGAGTGGCATCAAATTTAATGAGTAGAAGGACTACTATCTTAGGAAACATTTATGAGGATAAACTTAAAATAAGAAACTTAAAATATAATTAATATAGTTAGAGGAATAAGAAAATGTATTTATAACCTCTGAAATAATATGTCACCTACAAATTTAACTAAATAGAAATCTTGGAAATAAAAATGAAGGCTCCAAGAAAAAAAAACCAACTAAATTAATGACTGAATAATAATAGAATAGGCCCATAAGAATAGCTAATTAGTGAACTGGGTAATTGAAGCCAGGAAATTTCTCGTGGTAAAAGAATCAAAGAAATGGAAAATAACTAAAAAATTTAAAATATAGAGGGTATATACAAAAAGATCTGAAAAGAATAGATCCATCTAAGAGTAATTCCAACAGAAGTAGAGGCAATATTCAAAGAAATAAAATTAAAATTTTCCTGTAGCTAGAGAATAATATTCATTCTCAAATTGAATGGTTCCACTGAGTACCAAGCAGGATAAAAGAAGATAGACACATGGATAGATAGAATAGGTAAATAGTTGGATAGATAGGTAGATAGATAGATAATAGATAGATAGATAGATAGATAACTAGATAGATGAATCCTGGTGAAATTTCACAACTTCCTGGATAAAGAGTGTATTTATTACAACTGTGTGTATTCCAGTCAGATGGAAAAGTGAGAGGTTTTACTTAACTTAGGGTATGGAAGGAAGGATTCTGTCTTGCAATAGGATGCTCAGCACAGAAAGCAGTAACATCCTCCAAGAGAGGGAAGAGCGTCATGTCCTCCCAACATTTTACCAACAAATGCATAGTTTCAAATGATAAAGTCTTGGCATGTAGAGGTTACACAGAACTCTTAGAAGCACGTGTCTCCTGCCAGATCCAGCATTAGACAGATAGTTACACGAGCTGGGACTAGTCCATCATGTATCTTAATTCAGATGTGATGCCAGCGACCACCTGACTCGGGCCCTGTGAACTTCCTAAATCCAGCTAGGGGTTAAACGCTCTGCAACATCACAGTCCATGAACAACATCCTTAGCCATCACTCCTAAACTCCCCACTGTCACCCTGCCTGGTGCAAGAATGTTCCTGAACTCAATGCTGTGAAACCGAGTGGGTTCATTACCCAAGAACCCGTCAGAATTGAGCTTGCAAACTTTGAGAGCAGATATGGGTTTATCCTGCAAAGAAAAAAATCCCAAACACCTCCAGAAAGAATATAATGGGTCCTCTACCCAAAATAAACAAACAACAAAGAAAACAACAACAGGAAGAGTTATATTAGGTTTAGCTTTCTTTTTGGCAACGCTGCTTGTTAACAGTCCTTTTTTTTTTTTTTTCCTTTTTCTTTTTTGGACACAATTTCTCAGAGCAAGTTATTTTGTGGATGAAAGGTGTTTGAGGAGGTCATTGACTTTTGCAGGTCAATTGGTTTGAAATTTTAAACCAGACACACTTGAGGTTATTTATGAGAGCTATTCTGTGACAGAGGCAATTTGCTGTAATTCTAGTCATCCTCTTGGTTTTGCAATGAATATTGTTTTGTCACCTGTTTCTTGGACTTCTTTTCCCACCAGGATTCAGGCACAAACTCTTAGGCACGTCTGAAAAACAAGCGAAGAGTTTGCAAGTCGATTTTACCTCTCCTAGGTCAGTCTTCCTTACTTCCACCAGGCTCTCCTTCCTCTCCTTTTCCTACTCCGTCTCCAGGGGCACAAGGCCTCCAGTCCGTCATTCAGAATGCTTGGATTCCTCCCATGGGCACTACAGCACATTCCTGGCTCCACAGATTCCTCCTGATTTTTCCTCTTCTGAGAACTAAGACCTTCTCCTTTCTCACATGGAGTTATGGTGCAATTAATACTTGCTGGGAATACATAGCATAGTGCATACTCTGGAGCCAGACATCTGGATCCTATCCCCGTCTTTAGCTGACTAGAGCTGTCAGAACAAAGTACCACAAGCTGGAAGGTTTAAACAATAGAAAGTATTGTCTTAAAGTTTTTGGAAATAATAGTGTGAGATTAAGGTGTTGGTAGGGTTGGTTCCGAGGGCTGTGGAGGTGACTCTGTTCCATGCCTCTCTCTTACTTCCTGGTGGTTTGCTGGCAATCTTTGGCATTCTTTGGCGTTTGCCTTTTGCTCTACCACCCAGATCTTTGCCTTCATCTTCACATGGCATTCTCCTTGTGTGTGTGTGTGTGTGTGTTTCTTCAAATTTCCCCTTTTATAAAAATACCAGTCATATTGGATCAGAGGCCCACCCTCCTCCAGTATGACCTCATGTTAAATTAACTGATTACTTCTGCAACAATCCTATTTCGAAAAAAGTTCACGTTCTGAGGCATTGGGAGTTAGGACTTTAATACATGAACTGGGGCAGGGGGCACAATTCAATCCATAACAACCTCAATTCCCAAACCCAAAGTTTTGCATCTCTTAAAATTAGAATAACAGTATTATTTACCTCATGGTGTTTTTATGAAGATTGAGAGAATCAATATCTAGATAGCACTGAGAACAATGCTTGACACAGAATAAGCACTACTGATAGTGAGTAACATATTTCTGATATTAAAGCACTTAATAAAGATGTTCAGGAAAAATGTTTTTAACTCAAATCCACCACCGCTTATGGGAGCTATATTTACTTTCAACAGGCAGTTTTTGATTCTTTATTTTTTGCATGCCAAGAAAAATGTCATTACAGGGATAATCATAACATTCACTGCTAAATGCTGCTTATAGTTCCTGAAATATCATGGTCACCTGGCATGAAAAAAGTCACACAGACTGATTACTAGGAAAGTTTTTGGTAATATGTTCAGTAACTCTCAGCTATCTGGCCATGTACTTCAGGAGAGTCATGTGACTTATATTCTTTATAGTTTCATTCAGTAAATTGCCATTTTAGTTTGCTTTATATGAAAATTTTAACTTTAACATAAAATTCTAAATGTACATTTCTGTACATGAATGTGAAACAAAAGAAACAATGTTAGGAAATTCTCCTAGGCTGGTTAAAGTAAGGCATAAACATATTCAATACTGTTAAGATGTAAATTAACAACATACTGCGTTTTGATACAGCTGTATAAATGCTTGTACTTCTATAATCTTGATAATAATAAAGCATTGAGGTTATTTTTATACATATATTTCCTAAAAACCCATTAACACCTTTTCCACCTGCTTGCATTTTGTGTTTTATGTTGTGATATTGACAAAATGATTGAGTTCTTGCAGTAATTTGGTTTGCACATTATATTTAAGTGTGCTGCAAGTGCATATGAGTAGAGATTATAAGGAACATTTTTGGGCAATTAAAAAGTGAGCACAGACCCAAGATTCCAAAGTGATGGGAAGAATTTAAATGGGGCAATAAAAAGTTCAGGCCTTCAGAAGAATTTGCTATTTGCTATTTTTGACAACATAGACCTTAACTCTTATCTGGCTTGGTTTTTAATCAACTTTCTTGTGGTTTTGCCAGACAATAAACTGTACTTAGATAAAGTATTTAATTTGATAAATTTTGACTTATGTATATATTCATCCATCACCATATTCAAGTTAATATATCCATTAACCCTAACAGTTTCCTTGGAACCTGATCTAATCGCTCTCTCTTGTCCCTATCCATGCCTCAGCCTCCGTATCCGGGAAATCATTTTTCCGCTTTCTGCAACTGTAAGTTAGTTTGCATTTTCCAAAGTAAAATATAAACGTAATCGTGCCGGATGTACATATTCTTCTTTGACCTCAGCGTAATTTTGTGAGATTTGTTGTGTGCATCAATAGTTTGTTCTGTTTTTATCACTGATCAATATGACGTTGTTTGGCTTCCTAACGGTTTGTCCACTGACCTGCTAAAAGCCCTTCGGAGTCTTTCCAGTTTTGGGCTATTTCGAATGAAGGTGCTGTGAGGGCGAAAGCATCAGATGTGAGGCGGTGTCTAGGTGTGGTTTCCGTTTGCAGTTTGCTAACACTTTTCTTTCTGTTTCGCTGGTCACGCTTCTGTGTCTGGTTTCTCACGTAGCTCGCCCGTGTGGAAAAAAAGGCAATGTTGCAAAGTGCTCTAAGAAGGGGGAGGAACTTTTCTCTTCTTCAGCTTTAGCTCATGATTTTCCCAGATCTTTCGTTTGTTATGGGTACTTTCTCTTTTCCTATCAGGGCCCAGGTTATGAAAGGCAGAGTCCAGAGGAGATACTTTTCCTCTGTTTTGTCTGAGTTTCATTGCATTTTATTTATTAATTTTCCTAACACTGCTCCTTGGCAGAATGGGTGCTAAACCCCTGTGATTTAAAACGTTCAGACTGATCTGGGTCAAAATGGTCACATTGGACTTGGGACAGAAAATGAGTTTTAAAGTGATACCTCTATAAAGAAATTATTATCTACTCCAAAATCTTTAAAACTGGCCATAGAATTTTGAAGTATGCTACAAAAAAATACAACACATCCCTTCAGTGTGAAATCGATCAGCCTGGTGACATCGTAGAGCAACTAGGTCGGGTCTGTTGTCTGGTATTTGTGTGCTGGCTCTGTCAGAGAGAATTCTTATTCTGTGAGCTCCTTTCTGTATCAATTATGACCAATATTTTTTTTCTTATACTTTGTATCAAGAATGGAGACCTTGCCAGATACAGCTTCTATTGACTTGAAGACAAAGAAAGTGATGTAATGTACATTCAATGTACAAGGTCTTGAATTCTAGTATTTCTTGAAAACACACATATTTTATGTGATAATCTTTGGGAGCTCAGATTCTACTTCTGTTTATATAACTTTGGGAGTCAATGTTTACAGAAAGTGTCAAACTAAAAATAAGATAAAAATGTTGATCTGTTGGATTGCAAAAATGACTCTGATTTGGTCATGTCAACAACAATTTGCAGTCTCAAAATTTTATCCATGTCCTATAACATTATTATTCCCATTAAAAGTTTACTTTCTGTGTAATTTATATTTCATTTTTTTTAGTAGTGGACATTTTTGTTTAAAAATGAAATAACAAAGATTATTTTCGTATTTATACTTATAAGGAACATTCATTTACAATGCAACAACATAGATATATCACATGAAAAGTTTACTTAAAAGTTATTTTTATTATTTTTATTTTGAAGGTCCATGGGAGCCATTTCCTTTATCAGACTCTGAAAATATAAAGTCAGTATATACTCATCTACAAAATCTTAAATTTGTTAGTATAAATTAATTCTATCTTTAGTTGTAAAATCACCATAGTGCCATTCTATCTTACACTTTCTCCTTTTTCCTTTTTGTATGAGATAAATTGTATTTAGAAGTATTGTTGTCAGTGTTTGAGAAATACTGAAAAATAGGATTGGTATCAAAAAAATCTAGAAACTGGAAAGTGAATGTCTTGTTTTTGCCACAATGTATAAATTTTTTTTCAGGATGTCTATATTTTAAGCTTTGCATAAAATGCCAACAAAATTCTGGAATGAGTTATTATAAAGAGAGTTTTAGATAATGTGAAAAAAATGTAGTCATGCCTATTTAACATGGGTATAATTAGTAGATTTTGCTAGATTGTACTGTAATAACAAACAATCCCAAACTCCCACTGGCTTACAACAAGAAAAAGGTTTCCTTTTCATTCACATTACATTGACAGTGACAGATTGGCTGCAACCTTGCTTTGTGTTGCCTTCTGTCTGAATTCAGGAAAGCATAGCTCTTATTTGGACATTGCCTTCTCATGGTAAAAAGAAAAGTGTGGTGGTAAAATCATTTGATTGCTCTAAAAGCTTTATCTTTAAACTGGCATGTATCAGATCTGCTAGTTCATTTGCCAAAGAGAGTATTCTAGCTAAATCTAAGAAATAAAAACTATGGAAGTTATATATAAGACAAACATAAAAGGACTCTGGGAAGTGTAGAGAAGAAGGGAGACTGATTGAGAATCTCAGGACATAAAGGATGACATGACGGTGAGTTGCCTGGGTTTTCTTTCTGTGTCACATATCCTAGATAGTGTGTTGAGGAAGATGGCAATCCCAAAACACCAATAGGTGCAAACAAAAAACAAACAAACAAGCCTGAGTAAAAGCTTGGTCTGTCTAGCCAGAGGATGAAGAAAGGAGAAGCCTCGTGAGACAGAAAGCTTTTAAAATGTAAGTGCTCTATTGCAGCAAAATAGAGCAAAAGCCAAGTGAGTTAGCTAGACCGTCACTCCTAACCAAGTTTTAACAAGGCACTTCCCTCCTCTCTGCCAGAGTGGTATCAGAGATGATCAAGTAGAGATCCCGGGTTTTCATCCCTGCCAGAAGCTAGTGGCCATTAAATAAGAAATAACATAGAAGATTTCAATAACATCATTAACCAACAGATTCAACTGATATTTATAGAACCCTCCACCTGACAACAGCAGAATATACCTTCTTTTCAAATGCCCATGGAATATCTGCCAAAGTAAACTATATCTTGGGTCATAAAAATATCCTTGACAAACAGCATAATTGAAATCATGCATAATGTATTCACAGGCCATATTATAAGTCATTACAGCATTAGAAATCATTGGAATAACATCAGAAATCATTAATGGCCCAATAACAAGAAAATCACCTGACACTTGGAAGCAAAGCAGCACATTTCTAAATGACCTATGGGTCACAGAGCACATCTCAAGGGAAGTAACACTATACACTGAAATAAGTGAAAAATGGAATACAGTATTAAAAATTTGTGGTGAACAGCTAAAGCACTAGTAAGAGGGAAAATTATGGTACTAAATACATACATTAGAAAAAAGGGAAACATATTAAATCTACTATCTAAGCTCCCACCTCAATCATCTAGAAAAAGAACACAGGAAACCTGTAACAGGCAGAGGAAAGGAAATAACAAAGATAAGCTTTTTAAAAATCAAAGATATTTAAAACATAAAACAATAAAAAAAATTAATGGAAGAAAGATTTGTTTTTCAAAAAGATCAACAAAGTTTGCAGACCTCTAGCCAGACCACATACACCCATATACACAAAGATACAAATTTCTAATATCAGAATGAAATTGGATATCATTATAGACCTGGAAGGTATCTGAAAGATCATAAGGAAATAAAATAAGGAAAATACTAGAGAAAATACTACAGAAAAACTCTTACACATAAATTTGACACAGACTAAATTAATTAAGTGCTCAAAAAACGTGAAAATAATTTGAAATTAGATTCATAATTTTTAAAACTTCCAGAAATCTCTCAGATAATTTCACTGGATAATTTGAACAAATATTTAAAGGAGAATTAACACCAATCCAACACAACATTTTTTAGAAAACAGAAGAGAAAGAAAATTTTCCCAGCTCATTTTGTGAAGCTAGTATTACCCCATTACCAAAATTAGATAAAAGGCAGCTCAAAAAAAGAGCATGACATGCCAGTGAGATCCCTGGAACCTGTGAATATTAGCTTATTTAGAAAATGTGTCTTTGCAGATGTAAATAAATTAGGATCTGCACGGAGAAGATAATCCTCTATTATCTGGATAAGCCCTAAATGGCATTCCGTGTGTCCTTATAAGAGAGAAGCAGAGGGCCATTAGACACATACACAGGAAAAGGAAATGTGCATATTGAAGCAGAGATTGAAGTGATGCAGCCACATGCCAAGGAATGCCTATTAACTACTTGGCGGTGTGTTCAGTGATAGGTTTGTAAAGGTGAACAAAAAATTAGAATAAGTCCTGGCACACAGTGGTGAGAACAGTACGACAGAAACTTTAAACAATCTAAAATGGAGTGTGAGGAGTAATATAGATGTAGGAATATATACAGGGGTACATTATTTGTAGTAAAAATTTTTATTCAATTGTCAATGGCCACCATTATCTATGATGGGCATATCATATCATATATGTTTTTTGAAGTGTGGTATGTGGTTATTCAGTGTCATAGAGTAAGGAAGAACACACTGTTAACAACCAAGAGATCTCTGGTTTCTGATGTGAGCATTACAGAACGTTTTAGAAGAAATAAAGAATAGAAAATGGAATGACTGGAAAATAAATCGTTATTCAGTGATTTATGTCATTATTCTCTGCCACCCTTGTAAAGTACATCTATATTTTTATGGGCTCTACTGATACTTTTAAGAAATACAGAATTCATATATAAATATCCATATTTGTATCTCTATCTATCATCCATCTATACACACACTCAGATAGTATTTCTGGTATTTGATATTCTGTTGCTAGCAATACTCACTGCTTATCTCTGAAAAAGGCACACAAAAACTGAACCAAGACGATATCACCCTTTGAGTGTATCTGCATCCTTGTTTTCCACTGAAGTGGAAATAAATTGACAGTACTAGGCTCGCAAGCACTCCTTTCTCTTCTTGCACATGATATAGCTCTAATTTTACTGATATTTTCAGGTTTGAGAAATTTTAAACAAACAGCTAGCCTTTCTGTAATGCCCCATACTGTAGGTTTTGATTCAGACAAGAAGAGAGTTTTAAACTCAACCTGCCTTCATCCAAGCCACCCAAGGTTGAAATCAATCAATCAATCAACTGAGAAACATCTATTGAACACCCTTACTATATGGCAGTCAATAAGACAGCTACAACAGTGGGGTTAGATCATTTAAACCCAGCTTTAGCAGTTCTCTCAGAAGGCAAATCAAAGTCTTCTATAATTTTCCTATTTCCTTGGCTTGGGAGCAACCATCATGATTTAAATCCATGATTCATTGTTCTTAATAATGACCCTGCATGTTATTTTAGCATGATAACTGCTTTGTGTTTACACTGAAATTAATTAACAATAAGGACCCCTCTCCATGAATTTATATATATTTAAAAACAAAAATGCAAATCTTCTTTGGAAATAAATACAGATTTTTTAATAGAATCTAATTTGTTAGATTAAGTAGAAATTTATCAAATTTCTAGAGAATTAAAACACATGTGATATTTAAATACATTACAATAAATTTGTAATTTTAAAAAAATACAAGAACTACATTTTCTAAAATATAGATAGAATTTTATTTCCTCACATTTTCCTGGTGGGAAAAAAAAAAACAAATTAGGCTATATATTACACATAGTTATTTTTATCAAAATTATTTCCTAATTTCTCCAAAGGGAGCTCCAGGTACAGAAAAGTCCAAAGCATAGATATGGTTTTATTTAATAAGAAACTATTCCTGTTCCTTTTAAAGCAGCATTCATTCATTCAACAAACCTTAGTGTGTATAAGTGATGTAGCAAAAACGGATGTGGGGCGTTAGGAGGTCCGTGTTCCAGGCTTCTGTTGAGCCCCTGGGATGTGCCCCGCCAAGTGTGGGTCCTTGGCTTCGCGCAGGAAAGAATTCAGGAGCAACCACAGTTGAGTAAAGATAGATTTATTTTGAGAGATATACCAAAAGGCAAGAGAGAGGCCACGAGATGTGGGGGTTGAGTGCTCAGATTAGAGTAAAAGTAGGTACACACTCCATAGACAGTGTGGGCTGTCTCCAGCGAGGCAAAGCACTGTGTTGCCAGTTTTTATGGGTTTGGTGGCTTCATGTTCTAGTAAGTGGAAGGACCAGTATAACTAGCCTGGGGAAGGGGCTAGGATTCCCAGGAAGTTGGCCATTTCCCACTCTTTGACCTTTCGTGGCTAGCCTTAGGACTGCCATGGTGCCTGTGGGCATGTTATTTACCATGTTAATATAATACAATTAGCATATAATGAAGCTCAAGATGTGCTAGAAGTCAAATCTCTCACCATCTTGAGCCTCAAGGCCTACTGGGGGTTGGATCTTTGACCATTTTGATGTTAATTGCTGTATCATTCCTTGAATGGCTGTGCCCTGACCCCTTCCTGTCTCATAAGGACTATGTCTCAAGAAGCTGAAAAAATTACAAAGATGAACAAGACACCATTCCTCTCCTAAGAGGCATTTAATCTAGTAGACAATGTAAAAGTGGCTCACAAAGAGCAAAACAAATGCAAAAAACGATATTTGGTAGCATGATAAATTGTTAAAGAAATCAGAAGTTCGGGAAGAGAAAAAAAATATTTCCTGGACCAGAAATTATTGAGTAAAAAAATTCTCCCTTAGCTAACTTCCAGTTAACCTAGCTGTAGCTTCATTAACTAACATTCTCCATTCTCTATATAAATCATACTGATTAATGTCCCCCAAATTCTCAAAACTAGTAACTAAAGTACTTTTCAGATATGGCCACACCTATCTGCATCCAGCAGTTGAACCGAATGCATACCAAGAGTCAATTGTGTGTCCTCAAGTCTATTTCTGTCAATAGTGTTTAATATTGTAATTACAAAATTTATATGAAAAGTTATTGAAATATTGTATCTATAAAATTCATGTTGAAATCTCTGGAAAGTTTTAATGAAATGACCCCCTAAAAAGTTGCTTTCAATGTAGAAATGGAACAGACATTTTAAAACATTTGAAAATATGTCTATCACATTGCTTTCCACACATATTTGTTTTTGCCCCATTTCAAAGAAAATTATATTGAAATAGTTGCATTCTGAGTATGGTGAATAAATCAAAAGTTGGAAAGTTAACCTTCATTTTATACACTTTAAGAAAAAAATATTAGAGATGTCTGTAGGCTGCACTCTTCCAATTCATATCATTTTCACACTTCATTTGATTCCAACAATTCTATACAAGAGATGGGGCAGGTGTTATCATCCTCTTTTTGCAGATAACAAATTAAGTTTTATTTATAACTTTCCAAACCACACAGTTAGAACATGACCAGGTTGTTTAAAGTTGGGTATAATATTTGTTTCTATCTCTTTTTAAGTACAGTATTTTGGGGAGAAGAAATAATTTGCTGTGATGGAGTAAATTAATTATTTATATGTGAAATGCATACATATGAAAAAGAATAACAGATAAAATATCACTACTCTGGAGGGTTGAATAGTTCTCCCCAAAATCTTTGTCTACTCGGAACCTCAGAATGTGACTGTATTTTCAGGTGTAATTAAGGATCCCAAGATGAGATCATTCTGTATTATGGTGGGCCCTATTTCAACATCAGGTGTCCTTATAAGAGCAGAGAAGGATAAGACATACAGAAACACAGTGGCTGCTATGTGAATAAAGACGGATGTAAAACTTGGTGTGTTGCATCCACAAACCAAAAAAATGCTAAGGATTTCCAGAGCTGCCAGAAGTTAGGAGAGAAGTGTGAAATGGATTCTCTCTCAGACTCCAGAAAGAACCAGCCAGAAAGAACCAACCCTTCCAACATCTTGATTTCAGACTTCCGGATTCCAAAACTGTGAGTGAATCAATTTTCATTATTTTAAGCCACCCAGTTTGTGGTAATTTGCAATGACAGCCCTACTACTAAGACATAGCTGTGAGGAGTCACAGGTGTATCTTCTGTCAGTATTAGCTCATTTCGGAAATCTTATTACTAATTATAAGGGATTATAAGGGCATTGTTCTTTTTTAAAAAAACAGGCAATGTTTCTGTACCTGTTCTTTTCTGTGATCTCAGTTCCAGAAACAATGAGCTTTTGCTATTTAAAATGACATTAAACATCAGGAAAAAAAAATCTAATTAAAAATACAAATACATTTCTCCAGTAAAAAGACCTCTTTTTAAAAGTAGTTTAAATTGCTGTTTCAAAATTAAAATCTCAATGTGTTTATGTTAGTTCCAAATGATCCCACTTACAACTATTTTTGCTTCCATTTAGTTGTGAGATGGTGGGCTATATAAGGCTAAAAGTGAAATGCAAATTTTTCTTTTCCAGTTTGAACCATAAAATCGAAAAATTTAAGAGGATTATAATGGTTCAGGGAGAAATGGGAAGACTTGTATGCATTGAAGATTGTGATTAACTTGATTCAATGATAAATATTGAAAGGAAGTTTATCATTTATAAGTGTCATAAAGCTGGTTCTTCAAAATGGGTTTTTTACTCTGAGAATTAATTTATGTTAGGTGGTTACTGCTATCAGAAAGGTGACATAGAAATGATGTCCAGGCCACTAGCGTTTGGTTCAGAAGGCCACATGTAAGATTCATGGGCGTATTAGTTGGGGTTCTCCATAGAAACAGAGCAATAGGGTGTTAATTAATTAATTATAAGAGTTGGCTTATGTGATTGTGGAGGCCGAGATGCCTCATAATTTACCATCTGCAACCTGAAGAAACAGGAAAGCCGGTGATGTAATTCAGTCCAAATCCAAAGGCCTGAGACCAGGAGTACCAATGTCTGAGAGCAGGAGAAGATGGACAGCTCAGCGCAGGCAGGGAAAGCAAATTCACCCTTTCTCTGTGTTTGAATCTGTTTTGCCCCTCAGCTAATTGGATGATGCCTGCCTGCATTGGTAGGGATGATCTTTACTTAATCTATTCATTCAAATCTATTGATTCTACTTAATCAAATTGATTCAAATCTAATCTCTTCCAGAAGAATCTCACAGACACACCTACAAATGTTTTACCAATTACCTGGGCATCCTTTAGTCCCTCCAAGGTAACACATAACATTAACCATCACAATAGGATACTTGAAAAGCGTGCTTCTTTTACCTCTCAGCTGGACTGCACCTCTGTTTTGGATAATCATTGACCACTCCATTCAGTGAGTGGTCCTCAAACTTGGCTATGCATTGAAATTACCTGGAAGATTTTTTAAAATACCTGGGCCTCACCTCCAGATATTCTTATTTTTAAATAGTCTGGAGTGTGACTTGAGTATAGGGATGCTTTATAATTCTCAGGTGATTTTTATACATGGCCAAGGCGGATAATCACTGAGTTAGATGTTTGCATCCCATAGCTTACCGCCACCAACCCTACCAGCCCAACCCCACCAACCCAACCCCAGGAAACATTATCATCATGTACTTTACTGAGATAGTTTGGGCTATTTTATGTAATTTTTAGCACATAAGGAACTTTTTCACCCAATATTATGGACTTTTGCTCCTGGAAAAATATAGACTACTCCACAGTAAAGAGAATTAGTATATTTATAGGCTTGGAAACAACTAACTCTATTCTTTCCTACATATCAGAGACAGAGTAGAGCATGGTAAAATATTCCTTGGCTATAGCACTGTTTCTCAGAGCGTAATCTTAATAGTACCGAAGTTAACCAAATTGCTCATTAATAAAGAACAAATGAAGAAATAAATCATATTCCTGAGCTCTCCTCCAGACTTACTGAATCAGAAATTCTGATTCTGCACATGCATGGTCTAGTCAGCTAATGCCAGAGTGACATGGTGGTGGGTCCCATGTGTCCCAGAGATCACCCATCACTGAGATCTTTGGAAATGTGACCTATAAGAATTGTTCTGGTTACTTTGTTCATCTGGGGTTTGTGATAGGCAGATAGGGCACATGTACTGTACAGGTGAATGTTTAGAAGGGAACAGCCTTGGACAGATTTGTCATTCACTAGTATTGGCCAAGTTGCTTCTAGAGTTAAGATTTATTTATGTCCATTAATATCTAGCTTAAATGGAATTCTTTCATCCTATAAATAATTTCACTATATGATAAAAAAATTTCTGAATGTGGGGCCCAGAAATGTAAGTTCTTAAGAAGCAATCCAGGTAATTCCAGTGTACACTGAAGTTTGAAATATATTGGTGTAAGAACTCTATCCTATCTAAACACTTACATTACTAAGCTCTTCTAAACTGAATTTTTATATCATATATGTGTAAAAGTGAAGCATGAATCTGAGAAGGAAAAAATGAATACTTGATTAAAAAAGGTTAAATGTGTTAAGTATTATAATTTGGTTGGCTCTGAGAAAATCCAGAGTCAAATACTTGGAGATACAAAGTAATGACCTTGCTAATGTCCATTAATATGGAATCTATGGAAAAAAAATTAAATCTACCCAAAGATTAATGAAAGAGCACTTTGAATTTTTAAGTGGTAAATTTATTAATAACATGTGTGTATATGAAATCTCTTTTTTTCTAGTGACTTAGCTAACTTCAAGGAAAATTAGAAAAATCAAGAAAAAATCTTTAAAAATAGAAATATCTTCAGAGATAACATAGCTTCAATTAAGAGAGGAAAATAAGATATATAAGGCAACTCTAGATTCTTCTATAGTTTTTTCTGTATTTGCCATTTATCCTTTATGTCTTTCCTTTCATACCCCTGAGAACCAATCTTTAATGATCTAATTTCTAAATAGCTTATTTCAAGTCATTCTGGTCAAAGTTACCATTGTCTGTCACCTAGACGACTTAAGGTCTTCAGTTTGCTATGAAAATACCCTCTAATTCATTCCGTACTTAGCAGATCAATTATATTTTCTAAAATATAAATGCTACTGCTCTCTGGCTTAAATTTTTTCAGTAGTTTCTTATTATCCTAAAGATAAACCTCAAGTCCTTTACATATATTCCAAGCTCTCTATCATCTGGCTCTTGCCTTCTTTCCAGTCTAACAGATGTGGTTCTCAGTGGGGGTTTATAGAGAAATATTGAAGTTTGAATGGAGTGTTATTCTTTGTCACAGGAACTGTGGAGGAGGGGCATTATTGCCATTTATTGGATAGGGACTAGGATATTTCGATATCCTTCAATGCGTAGTAAGTGTCATATAATGAAAACTTTGTTGTGGCTCTTAGATTTCTGACTAGGTATCATGTAAATAAAAATCCATTTTAATTATTTGAGCCAAAGATGCATATCACTTTTATGTGTGAAAAAATTATTTTTGGAATGCTGTTAAGATTTGCTAATTCTTCCAGGTAGGTAACTGCTATATAAATCAAGAGAAGAGTGCATTTTATTTGGAAGGTTACCAAGAACTGCTTACCATTATGGAAAATCACACCACCTGTGCAAAGCCACGAAGCTTCAGCAAAGTTAATTATTGTTCAGCTTTGGGCTCTAATCTCACCTGTAATCTGGCATGCGGGGTAGGAAAACTGACTTTTAATAATTAACTCCAACACAAGGACACAGTTGGGGAAAAGTACAGGCTGAAATTCAGTGAGCATCCATGTACCAATAACTTAGTCCAAGAGTAATACATACTAGATGTATGATAATCTCTAGGTACCATCAATATTGAATGGTAATCTATTTATTACTTGTGACAAAAAAGTCCCGTGGTGAAAACTCAACTCTGAGGTTCACAAGGATCAAATGAAATTAACATTGTATAGAATTACCAGGGAGTTTTATGGAGGAATTGGATGAGTTGGCATTAGAAAGTTTTATAGCACCTGTTTAGGCAGAGTAGATGGCAAGATGGAGATGGCAGGGAGGAAAACGGAGATCATTAACACTGAAAAGTAAGTAGTGGGAAAATTAGGTCATTTTTGTAATTTGGAATCATGAAAATATATTACCCCCCAGAAAATGGCAAAACCTAAAAAAAAAATTATTTTACATGTGAACTTTGTCCTCTAACGGAAGAATCTTGTCATCAGGGTCATGAACTGCCACATTGCACAATTCAGTGGAAAATATTTATATTGCATTTTGTGTTAATTCCCTGAAGTTGTGTAAAATAGAGGCCCTTCTTAGACTATTACCTCTTTACTGGGGATATGCCTCTTAACAGGATAATTCTCTTTCAGCTTTCAGTGCAACACCATGTACCTGTCATCTATTCATTCCACATACATTTTGTCACAGGCATATTTAATCATTTATTTCAAGCCTCAGTCATTTACAGCTTTGAAACTGATTGAAAGTAGAGGTCAGGCTAGAGAGAGGGTATTTCTTTACCTACAGAATGCTAATACATTTGATTGAATGCCTGAAGAATTGCACAGACTTTGAGTTGCATTTGAAGAAGGGGATAGTGAGCGTTCCTTTGCTTGAATATGCTGCAAATCCAGTGCATTCATCTGAGAATGTTTTATATTAATTCACTAAGAAAGAACATGTGCATCTTTTTTGGGTGTTTGGGGACAACTGGGAGAGGGATTTAAGAATTGCCAAGAAGTTCAGCAAAGGCAGAAGGGGACTTGGTTATCGGTTTCTGAGCCAATTTGCCTGTTTCTCAGAGTAAGAAAACTCCATTCAAGAGTATGCCAGTCCCTTCCCCAGTCACAGGCTTGCTCCTCCTCAGAGCCATTTAGGGCTTAGATTGCAGATGCAAAGCTACTTTTTGTACCTTCTAAATCAGCTTCTACAGTATGGATTTGCTCAGTGATTCCCTGAAATATGGATATTTTTGAAAATGCAGTTGATTAATAATTTTTATTTCCCTGTCTCTTTCATGCATGGAATGAGTGAGAGTGAATCAGGTTTACAGCTTAAAACTAAGCTAAAATTCTGCTTACATAAAATTAAATAATCATATTTTACTTCTATTGTTTAATTGGCTGTAAATTGTTAATGATAATCTTCTAAACAGTTCCTATCAAGCTTACAAAACCTAGGCTACATTATGAATTCAGCTTTATAATCGTATACTGCTACCATCTTTTACTCTCAATCCTGGTGAAACAAATTAGACTAATTATATCCTGAAGTTTAAAGTTTTTCTCAAGACTTTCTCTCTTGGATGACAAATTTAGGAGTTGATTTTTTCTTCCCTAGGCATAATGTCCCTTTATTTTGCCCATGAGTTGGCCTGCTAGCCTTATATCCTGTATTCCTTCTCTCTCCCGATCTTCCACTATTTCCTACTTATGTTGGTTGATCAGCAAAGTGAATAAGAACACGGGTTCTGGAGACTGACTCTCCAAGTGCAAATACCAAATGTATTGATTACTAGCTCTATGACCTTTGTAAAACCTTTTGTGCCTCAGTTTCCTCATGTAAAAATGAGATTTTTGAGTTTATTGATTTTATCCATTTGTTATGATGATGTAAGGAGATAGTGCCTGTTTCAAGGTTAGCACAGGACCTGACAGGTTAACAGACTCAGATTTTAGTTATTATTGTTGCTGATGACATTATACATTTTACATAATTTCAGTTTTTCTATTTGCTATTTTTTACAGATCATAATATGTGTTTACATAGATTTTAATATTCAAATAAACAAAACATTTAACTTGTCTTTTTAGTATTTTTAAGCATCATGACCAAATAGCTTTCATTAAATAGACATGTTTTGCTATGCTTGTTTTTATGTAAAGTGCAAATACTTCACAAAAACTTAAAGAATTATACCAATGTGGATATTTACACATACATATAGTCTCATGATTTATGGGTATAAATAATGAAATAAATGATTAAATGTGCCTGTGACAAAATGTATGTGGAATGAATAGATGACAGGCACATGGTGTTACGCTGAAAGTTGAAAGAGAATTATCCTGTTAAAAGGCATATCCCCAGTAAATCTAAGAAGGGCCTCTATTTTACACAACTTCAGGGAATTAACACAAAATGCAGTATAAATATTCCACACTGGAATTGTGCAACGTGGCAGTTCATGACCCTGATGACGAGATTCTTCCGTTAGAGGACAAAGTTCACATGTAAAATTTTTTTTTCAGGTTTTGCCATTTTCTGGGGGATAATATATTTTCATGATTCCAAATTACAAAAATGACCTAATTTTTTTGCTACTTACTTCTCAGCTAAACTCTGGAGGGTTAAAAAGCATCCGTGGAGCTCTGGTGGTGATGGTAGTGGCTGCAAAATTGTTGCATTTTAAAATATTGGGTTGTGGCAGGAAAGCATTTATAGAATGGATCATTTGTTCCAGTAATTCTCACATTTCAGATTTTAAGAAGTAGTTTCAAAGGAGAAATGAAAATCATGAATCCATACTTGAGAGTAATTTAACTTTTAGTGTTTGTTTTCTTATCAAAAAATATGATTGTTCAAAACGACTATAAATTATTTCTTTTAACAGGATTTATAAGTTCCTTCAAGTCAGTGATATTTAAATACATAAGAAATTAGGATTTGTGTGAGTCATACATATATCTGGGCCGAAACAATGTTTGGTGAACCAAACCTTAAATCTGCCCAATGGTTTCAGACTGCTGATTTTACCTCCAGGAAAACCACATCCAAAGAAACAGTAGATTCCTTTCACTTAACCTTATCTTCTTACTCCTTTTTTTCTAAACTTAACTGTTCTCTAACCAGGTGTAACTCAAGCAGAAACAGAAACAAGTAAGTAAAATCAAATACTGAGTAGTATATAAAGTTTTACCTCACATTCAAATGGCTGCTTTACAAAGCAGAAAACACTTTGTTTAAAATTTTGTAATTTTTACTTGTTCCAATAGAATGCTCGAACTATCACTTCTTAAACAAAATAGGCAGCCACTTAAGAGAGTCAATGATTTGCATTAGTGTGATCACCACTAAATTTAAATATAATCATATAATGTATTTTCCTTTAGCATTCAGGAAGATAATTCAATAGATATTACTAAACCTAATGTAGGACTCCCTCAAGCTAATAGAAATATGTTTAAATAGTAATCATAACTGTTTCATATCACACAGTTATTTAAAGAAAGGCTTCTCTTGACTGATGCCAGAAGTTACAGAGGTAAGAATTAAATTGCTGTCTTCTTAACGGGTATTTGATATGGCAATATTAATATCAGACAAAGACGACATTAAGGAAAGAAGTATGTTGAGAGATAGAAGAAAGTTTCATAGTGAAAAAAATGTCAACCTAAGAAGAATACATAATAATGTTTACTTTGTACTCCCCTGTATTCAGTATATGTAATCCAGTATATATAATGCAATAAATGAACTAAAAGGAAAAAAATAAGCATATAATATAGTTGCTGATTTTAACCCAGTTTGGTATAAGTAACACAGAATTAACTGCATAATTAATTAGTACATATAGAACATTGCACCAAACAATTTTAGAATGCATCTTTTTAGCTATATATATAGATTATATTTAATCAACTTTTAACTGTGAATATACCATATTCTGGACAATAAAGAAAACCTTTATAAATTCCAAAATGTTAAAATCCTACAGATAATATCTTGAGCACAGAAGAAATAAACCCAAATTAAATGACATAACAAATTTAACAGAATATAATTTTAAAGTCCCCAAATATTTGGAAATTAAGCCCTTCAAAATAACTCCCGGGTCAAAAAAGAATCCGCATTGGACACAAAGATAGCCTCCATGTAAGAACTCCATCTTCCCAAGGGGAAAGACCACGTGGATTGGCCCTGAGTCTACCTGAAGAAGGAAAGAGGCTCAGCTGAGTCCAGCTCTCCAGCTGTCCCTACCAAAGTATTTGGCATTTGGGTGAATTCTTTTTGAACTCTCCACATAAGCCCACCCACAAGGCAGAGATAATGAGCGACTTCAGCCAGTCCCTGGCACATTGAGTAGAAAAATTGTGAACCAAGTTCTGTTTGAATTCCTAACTGACAAAATCATGATATATAGTGAAATGTTGTTTTAAGCTACTGCGACAGCCTACTGGGTTTGCTGAAGCTGCTAGAACTGTCATTCAGAAAGGTAAAAATTTATCCTGAGACTAAAATCCGAGTTCAACCATTATCGGCAAGGTACTTCAGCATGAGAAAAGTTTGGAGAAATAACGGCTTCATCTCTTGCTGGTGACAAGGGATTTTTATAGGGATTTTGGAAACTATGGAGAGTCACAGAGTAAATTCAATTTAATTTGTCTGGAGATGGGAGGACATAGACAAGAAGGAGAACGATGTGGTCTCTGGGGCTCCTGACCAGTTAGTTAGGCCTGGTGTTTCCAGTTGGTTGGTCTCAGCTGATTGATATATGCTACGGGCTGGGATGCCTGGGCACTCACCTGGCCCCTACCACTTGTGCCAAGCGCTCATACACAATTCCCTGAATGGAGCCGATGTTGTAGTAATACTGGCTCTTGTGAGTTTTATTACAATTGCAAGGTTTACCTCCGCAACAACCATCAGGGAACTTGAAAAACCAAGATTTATTACTCACAGATACTGAAGAATACACAGCATGCCTGTAGCCACACCGTGAGGTTGCAAGTAGAGAGAGAAAGCATGTACCTTGGGTTTTGCCGTTACTGGGTCATGGGTGGGGACCTAATGTTTCGTGGATTCACTCTTCATTGGGAATTTAAACATTAGAGCGGGATAAGGGTGAGGGGTCACTCAAGTGGTCAGTTATCTAGGTTGCCCAGGGCTTTCTAAAAGGGGAATTTCGTGGGTGGGAGGGTAAAGGGAGGCGGGGGGCCTTGTTTCCTACCTAGTTGTTTAGCTGGTAGGTGTGTCATCCCAGCTGGCAATTTGTTTGTTTAAGATGGGTATCTTTGAAATCAAAAGCTTAATGCCAGGCATTTACATTACAACCCAAAACAAACAAACAAACAAACTTACTGTCAGGCTCTCACACTCCACCTGAGTTGGTTGGGTAAATAGGAAGTTACTGGACATGAGGAAGTTTCCAGGAGCCTTGACATTCTTGTCGGACATCTGAAAAACTCCTCCTCGTTCTTAAGTTGCTGAATCTAAATGCTCTGGAGATGAGGGGAAGGGTATGTGAGTTTCTCTTGTCCAGCCTGCAGGGACTAAATTATGCCTGAAGAAGAGGTGGCCTGTCTGAATAGTGTCACTGTCTAGGTGAAGAAGTCACACATGCAAAGACAGGACAAACCAGAGAAAAGATGCTGGATATGAGTGTCTTAGTGGACTCAAGGAGGGAGAAGCCGACACTTGGGGCTACCAAGAATGGTATATAGTTACAAAATAATAGATAGTGATGATTAAGGATTAGAAGCCTTGCCATCCCCCCCACCCCATCAGCACCAGAGCTCCATAGATGCTTTTTAACCCTCCAGAGCTTAGCTCAAATCCAAAGAGCATCCTGAAACTTGACGAAAAATGTTCTGTATATAAAAATTAGATTCACAGACTTTGCCCTGACCAGAACTATGTTACATTTCAATGTTGACTGAAATAAATGCACAGCCTAAATGTTGAAAGTTATGTGTTATTTGGCGGGAGGACTCGAGCCTGGATGACAGACTCTCAGATCGCTCTGAGGGACTGCTCCAAAGAGGCAGGGGAGGAGCTAGGATATACAGGAGCTTTACAACAAAGACCAGGTAGTTGGAACAATGAAAGGTTACTTGTTATCTAAAGAAAACCAGGCATCTCAAGTTAAAGAATTTAGTGCTTTTCTATGTATGGGAGGAAGCAAGCATTTGGGCTCATTGAATTCATTCTTTTGACAAGCACTTAGCTATGTAGGGCCAGTATCTTGTCCTTTCTTATTCTGAGTCCCCTCAGGGCACCATTGTGAGCGGCTGCAGAGGCCGGGCTGCAGGCTTGTCTTCACTGGCGGGTGGCGGCAGCCGTTGATGACTTGATGATTTCAGCATTCTTTGTTTACTGAAATGGTTTGCAGTATTTTTCGTTCACATCAACTTCTAGGATAAGTAAGGGCTAGAGTTAGAATTTAAATTCAATTATAGAAAAATAAAGAGTACTGAATTTTTTGGACCTGTTTTTATAAAGGCTTTCTTTATTATTGTACTTTTTGATAAATTCATCATTCATTTCATGTGTTTTAACATAAGATTTAGTAAATATTCTACTTTTGCAAGTTTTATTTGACCACAATTTAGCTGTTTACTGTTTTCAGAATCCAATATTAAAGGCCAAATTCAAAATTTACAAAGTACCTAAGGATGTAGTGAATTTAGTTAATTTTGATAATTTTAAATGTTATAATCACAACATTTAAATATCAAAAATCAGAATATTTTTGTCAGCTCTTTCTTGATATATGAATATAAATTGCTCTTTTATATTCATTTATGGTTATTTTCATACATTAAGGCTGTTCTTAATCATCTTTCCCCAATCCTGCTGTCACAGAGATAGAAAACAGCATAAAACATTTTTAGTCTCTGCGGGTCATTTAAAATTATCAAATGACCTAGAGGTAAAACAAGCTATGTCCTTTTACTAAACCCCAGGAGTCACTAATGTTTCTTTTAGCATAATGCAATAATAGAATTTCACTTTCTTGCTTACAGGACAATAAAATTCACTTATCTGACTTATTAAGAACTTTGTTTCATTTATATTTTTATTTTCTTGATTTTAAAATCATGAAAGTGAATTCCGTGGGACAATAACTGGCCTGGAAATAAGTGTATTCAAACTAATGTAATGTTCCTTTAATAAGAAGCCAGAGCAATGTAGAAGACAGGGATTGGCCCAAAGCCAAAATGTGCAGCCGGGCAATGTCTTTCTATTCCCTTTGCAATCTCTGTACTCTTCCCATCCCCCTCTCCCTAAGTCTTATAGATCATAAAACTACCTCCAGACTTCCCACTGATGGACTAGCTTCTATAAATACAGACTTCTCACTATATCCAGTAGAACCAGGAGTACATCATTATTCTGATTTTTCCCTTCTCTCAATTACTTTACTTGGCATGTCTTCAGCATCTGCTCAGATAATTATTCTGAGAAACAGATAATTATTCCTATGATATCAATGGATAATTAAAAAAAAATACTGCCTTTCTTTGCTGAGATGATATTTGCAACTCAAGCATCATCTGAAAAAGGATGACCTCCAGAAAGACTTTTACATCAGTCTGTTGTAAAGTACTTCAAGACAAACTTTATAAATATAGATCTGCTTTTTGATTTTGGTTCAATTTTCAATTAAAGGAGCAAAAGTTATTAATATGGAATACCAGTTAATAATATTAAAATTTATAGCTGGTACTTTTACTATGAAGCCATTTTTTACAGATCTTTTTTCTTTTTCAATGAACTGACATACCCAAATATCCTCAAAGTTAGAATTACTGCTTTTTAAAACATCAGGGAACAATCTTGAATTCTTAGCATGTCAAAATATATACTTCCAAGAAGAGATCCCACAAGTTGTGCATATAACCTCTGTTATAATTAAATAATTTTTAAAGTTTGAAAAGTTCAACTTTAACATTAAACATATGTTTTTAAGTAATATTTGTCAGTGTTCACCAGTTGCCTGAGAAAAGCAGACTGCTGAAATTTAATTTACTCATGCCTTGCTTTTTTCATAAGCTTTATTTTTTGAGCTGCCCAGGCTTAGATAGATAATGCTTTAGTTAAAGACAAAATCACCAGTAAAGACATATGTTTTCAATGGCACAGTTAGAAGATAAGAAATAAGTAAATTGGGGGCAAGTAAGAAAGCTGGTGTAATAACCCTAATATTACAAGAAAAAAGGTATAAAAATAGTAACTAAAAGGTAATTGAAGACAAAAAACATATCTGATTAGCTCTATAGATAAAATGGGCACTAGTTTCATATTTAAAAGTCATCTCAAACTTGACGTGTCTGAAAAGACATTGATCTCTCTCTTGCACCCACACCCACATCTGCTCCTTCTCCAGCTATTCCCATTTTAGAAAATGACACTAATTTTCACATTGTCATTCAAGCCCAAATCCTTTAGGTTGTTCTTGAGCACTTTTAAGAGCATATGTATTCAGTTCTTCAGCAAGCTCTGTGGGTTCCATCTTCAAAATATTTTATGAATCTGTTTATTTCCCATCAGCCCTAGTTCCTCTATCCAGACATTTCCCCCAGCCTATGCAACTGCAGTGTCTTCCTAGTAATTCTCGTTGTTTCATTTCTCTTCCTTCTACAGACACTTTTCTAAAGCAGCCAGACTGATCATTTATCAATGTAGATCAGATCACGTACCCCTCTGCTCAGATCTTGCTGTGTCTTCTTATCCACTCAGCATGAAAGCCAAATTTTAACTTCACCTTAATGCTCTGCATGAGCTCCCCACCTACATCCTCTACTATAAGTTTCTGGTTTACTTCATGTCACCACACTAGTTTTATGATGATTTTTCAATAAGCCAAGTTGATTCTGACTTCAGATTTTGTATTTTATTTCTTCTTTGCTTAGAATTCTCTTCTCTCAATTCTCCATGAAGCTCATTCCCTTATTTTATTCAGAGTTCTGTTTATAGCGTCATCTGTGGAGAGAGAATTTCCTTGATCATCCCTCATATAGTTCTCTAGTCCTTGCCCTGCTTTATTTCCTACAAAATACTTACCAACTTAGCATTGTATTGTCCTATACTTGTTTATTAACTGATTTTTTGCTCCCTCAACTAGGACGTAAACTCTGTGAAGGATTTTGGCTAGCCAGTCCTTCTTTGTTTCCTCAGAAACAATGCGTTATGCCGAGTAGATGCTCATTAAATATGTATTGACTGACCACACTAAGGTATAAACTGAAAGAGACACCCCCTCCTTTAATGCATCACCCAGTCTCCAGGACTACAGTCTTTAATTTTAGTACCACGGGGCAAAATTTACTCAGATGACAGTAATTTTATTATATATTCAGCTGCATGTCTCATCTTTAATTTCAGGAGTAGGGTTAACATGTTTATATTCATTTTAAGAAAAAATATTTTCTATCATCATTTCAATAAAAAAAGATCGTAAGAGAATGATTCATTTTAAGTTAGCAGAGAGGATGGACAATGTGGCTCTAGAGTTGACGATGCTGGGTGTAATGTTAATCGGTTAGTTTCATTATCTGATAAACATAAAATATTAGCATATACATATGCTCACGTCCAGCAACATTAGTGTCAGCAGGCAAAGAAAACTCAACTTCTCACTAGAGGTAGAGAGAGAGAAATTTAAGTGTTAGTAACAGGTGTATGAGATTTAGTTCCAAACGATTTGAATTTTAGAAAGGCAAGCCAAAGAATCAGATCAGTGATTCTAAACTGGGAATGGTTTGCCCCCCCCCCCACCCCGGGCACATCAGCAATGTTTGCAGACAGTTCTAGTTGTCCCAGCGTGGAGGAGGGAGCCTTCGGCATCTAATGCGTGTAGATCAGGGGTCAGGGGTGCTGCTACCTTCCCACCATGTACAGGGTGGCCCTCCCTGACAAACTCTTCAGACCTAAATGTTAGCAGTGCCAGGGTTGAGAATCTGTGATAGACAGGACTGTAATTTTGAGTTTTTCTTTGGTTTAGAGCACAAAATAATTTGGATACTTTTTCAAAACTATGTTTACTCCTCTGTGTCTATGATCTCTAAGCTTCTAGCAGCTGGTGCCCTCTCACACCTTTCTTCTCTGACTCACGCAAACTCAAAGTGACTGCTCTTTCAGCTTACTTTCTGCTACTCTCCTTTAAGTATGTAACTCATAGATCAATTATTTAGTTCTGGAGACTCTGGGAGCCCAAGCTGACCATTTTTCTTCCTATGATGTTATTTAATTATTTCATTACTGATGTAGCCATTTTTTCACAGAAGTGTTTGTTATCTTCCCCCCCAAACAGAATATGCTCTAAAATGACTATAGTGAATTGATTAAGTAAAAACTGACTCAAGTTTTTTAACTTAATTGAGTAAACTGAGCCATGTTTATTGTAGAATTATTTTAACTTTTCATGAAATGATGGAGTATTTTCTGTTCCAATAAGTTTAATATTTCTCTATTATTGGGGGGGGAGAAATCTCTGCTATTGAGAAACTGTTTTTGTTTCTCAGATATTAGTAAATGTGTTGACTTAGTCTGGCATAAATAGGGAACAGTATCTTTAGAGCTGGTACTCTAGCTAATCCCATGACTTTTATGCTAGCTTAGATGTAAGTTTGAACTAATAAAACTTGTGATGTCATATCACTTAATGTGTTACATGGTGTATTTAAGTATATTACATATAGTAGATTTTACTTAGTGAAAAAAAGTCCTGAGATTTGCTTCAGAGAGACCAAGATTAAATCCATGTTCAGTCATTTACTTGTGTGACTATAAGCAAGTTATTTAGCTACTAGGAGTCCTAATTTCTTAATCTAACACTATCTTATGGAATATTATAAAGAAAAATAAGATACTTGATGCAAAATGTCTCACATGGTCCCTGACACTCGAGAGGTACACAATAGAGTGGATATTGTTGTTAATATGTGAAAATTTGATTTTCTAATAAAACTGAAACGTTCCTAATTCTTTAGAGAATTTGATCAGGACCATTTGTACCATACTGTGGTTCATGTTACCATTTGATACAGAAGCAACATACCCTAAGGCATTTGTTCATTTAGTAAATAAAGGTTCATTTTGGGTTTTTTTTTTCCCCATATGGATACTGAGTTATTCAGGTTTCTATTTTGATTTGTTTTCCCCAAGTACTTCAATTTCCCCATTGGACTGCTTTCAACTTTTGTAAATAAATAAAAAATGAACTCATAGATGTGAATCTATTTCTGGTCTCTCCATTGTGTTTTATCGATTGTTTGTCTGTCTTTATGCCAAGATCAGACAGAAAAGATGTTTAAATGTGAGCAAAATTTAGAATTCATGTGTGTGAGAGGTGTTACATTTGCCATATGGTTCACCCAATTTTATTTAGGATTAAAAATCTGAAATCTAAAATATCAAAATGGCAGGCATTATTTTGATAACTGAGTGTATTAATGAGGATATGAATGAAAGAATTTTCTTAGGCCTCTTTAAGATAAACAAAATTTCATACAAATATTATTCTTGAATAAACAGTAAGCAACTGAAAGGCTGATTGATGATACTTGGTATGTACAATGTTTTATTTGTTATTCTTTGTCATGGACCATTTGTAGCCATCAACTAAAATGTAAAAAAATGGAGAAAAGAGATTCTAAAAATATTAACCCCAATGGAAGACTTTAAAGGAAAGGAGAAATCCCTATCACAGTGACTTGCAGAAAATAAGCAACAATAAATATATGCTGGATGAACTGATACATGCATGAAAAAAGTGAATGCTCTTGAAATACAGTTTGCTCTGATCATAATCTATAATGTTATGATTGACATAATGGCTACTTTCATATAATGGCAAAGGCTGAACATCCTGAGATAATATGGCAATTTTAAGAAATATTAGATTTTGAAATGAGGTATGAATATGTACTGTGTTTATCCTTACCTCACCTCTCACAACTATATAAGGCAGTGTATATTCAAACTGTTCTATTTCAAAAATTTCTTCCTGTCTCTTTAAAGGTGTCCTATCTAAAAAAAAAATCCATCTCATACTGACTTATCTTTCCCAACTCACTTTCCCAACAGTTTCACACACACAAAAGCAACAGTTTTCTATAAATCTTTGGATGGTTGGCTAATTCCAAGTCAGTTAGGTGCTCACAGTGTGATAAAATGATAATGTATTCCTCTTTCTGAAGTTTGGATTTAGTTCAGACCTTGGAATGTGGAATTACAACAAAACAAATTTCACCATCTGGAGGTTTGCAAGTCGTAATATTTTTTACCTTTATTGTCACTGCATCTCTTTACAAATTCGTAGGTACGTGAGAATACACATGCACTGTTCCCTGCAGTTTGTCAGCACAATAGACATTTATGACAAGTAAATTGTGAAGAAAACATTTACAACGAATATGATTTTGATGATAAGTTGTAACTTTAAAGTAGAAATACAATTTCCCAGACATGTAATGTTTATATTACAGACTTAGGAAGAGACTTTTCTCATTTGAAGAATTAAGTGTGCGGACAGTTCCAGAGTAGCAAAACCCTACCAGCTACAACTGACTGCACCGCTGTAGAGCTCAACCCTATGGAAAGCCTAGCTTTTCTTCCCTAGCTGCTAATTAGCTTCCCAAGTTGCTAAAAAGCTGACTTACTGCACGTATGATGCCTCATAGACAAGTCTATACAACATCCTTGGCTAGTCATGTTCAGATACAGCAGACCTTCTAGCTAATGGGAAAGTTAGATGCAAGATGTCTGAAGCTTGAAATCAGTGAAATTTCGAAGCATAAATGTTGACAATTATTTCAAGGGTTTGTAAACATGAAACAAGAGCTTACCATTTGAAATTTTCTAATTGGCCCAAAGTCATTTTCCGAACAACATTTTTGGTTAAAATTTGGGAGGAGGTGAAGTTGACATGGGTGGAGTCTGCTTCAGGAAGAACCATCATTCCTAATTTTTGCTAAGAGCCTACTGAAACAGTTTAAATTCTATGGAAGACAATATATTTCCTTATTTCCTTCAGTTCTTCCAGTAGAAATCAGGAGTCATGGTGGTTATTCAGTTGGTCTGTAATTAAATTTTGTTTAAGTGAGTTTTCTGAGAAGACGCTACAGAAAATTTAGGACTTTTCAGATCAAGATAACAAAAAAGAGGACATAAAACAGCACTTGTATACTCCCATAGTAACAAGACTTTGCTTTTTCTGCATAACACTCAAACCTGAACTCTGGAAATCAAGCAATAGGGAGCACTTTCGATATTCCTTCATTAATTTCTGACAAAAGTTATTCACATGTTCATTCATTCAAAAAAATAATTGTTGAGTACTAACACAGAAGCTAATTATTAATTTCTGAAAAAAGTTATTCACATATTCATTCATTCAAAAAATAATTATTGAGCATGAAAACAAAAGTTCTTGGTACTGTGCAAATTGTTGGTAAGACAGAATAAGAAAGGACACCTATTCTCTAGGAGATCACCAACTCATACAGATTCCAAATTAGTAAATGGTGTTTGTAAGCATTTACTCTTGTTATAGGTGCTATAAAAAAATAATGCAAGCGCAGTGAACACAGTGAAGAAAACCTGGTCAATCCCTCTTGAGAGTAAGTTGGTGAAAGTACAGAAAGTTTCACAAGGAAATGAAATGAAATTTGCGCAGAATTTTAGAGAAACAAAAGGATTTTGGAAGATGTGATATGAGGAGAAAGAAATTTGAGAATGAAGAAATGCACATGGATACTTTGACAGATGATAAAAATGTAAGTTACAAAGCTAACACGTCCTTTTGATGTAATGTTTCTATAGAGGGTATTAATATGCAACCTAATTTGAAATATAGTATGCCCTAAATTAAAGTGTGGGGAATTATTGAAATATTTTTACTACTTTTACCTGGAGCCCATTAAGTATTAAGAAAGCAAAAATATAATCACATAATGTGGAATGCTCTACTGATGATTTCTGTGTGATTCCTCAGAAAAGAATTTTCCTCATGCATAGGTGTTAATAGTCTGATCACGTACTTTAAGAACAGAGAATCACATTTCTAACATGTTATTGAAAGCAATTGTGGGGTAGTTTTAGGCTATAATCTTCTGAAATATTGCAGGATTTCTTTGCATTAACCTGTGCACATTTGAGCTAATACATTTTGTTACTAGAATTTCACAGATCAAATTTACAGAGCAGTTGATATTCTCGCTCCCTCAGATTTACTAATTTAACAAGTGATTGGTTTGTTTTCAGTCATAACACATACATGTAACTGAGCTGTTTCCAATTTGGGAGGAAAAATGATGTCGTTTCTCAGAGTATAACATGAAGACCCTCGACTGCCAGGGTGAACAGCTGGATTTGTCTTCTTTCTCCAGTCCCCAGCCTCTTTCCCTGGTCTGTTCAAGTTTCCGGGGGTGAGGGTGGGTGTCGGTATCCAAACGTATCGCCTTGATGGCGGTGGTCTATGAAACTGGTGTGTTATCCTCCACAACAGGTTCTTTGTTGCTGCATGTTCAAAAGATGGAGGTCTGCCATCACTGTTTAAGCATAAGTGTCTACAGAGATTCCCCTTTCTATCACTCGCTTTCAACTATTAATGCCCTCTGAAAATCTGCGGGCCTTCAGCTGTGTGTGGGTGGGTCCTGCTCGAACTGCTTTCACTGTTGTCACAACAGACCTTTGCTCTTTCTGACGCTATTCCTGATGTGCTCTTGGTTTTCCTAAAAATATAAACGGATCATTGACATTTACAAGGGAAGGTTTAAGTGAATTAATATTGATAATCTAGCGAGGGATCCTTTTGATATTTTTAAAAATTCTGTGTTCTCAGAAAGCCTACTGAAGAATGAAAGCATTGACCACGAACTCTTTTTGGGGGAGTAGAGAACAATAGATAGAAGGCTTCATTTTTGGTGATGTGGGCTGATAGCAGAGAGTCTGGTCTCAGCCAGGCCCCTGCCAGCCAAATAAAGAGAAGTTGGGGTGGGGGCAACATTCATGTCTGAATCTGTAGATTTTTTCAGATGAGTAATTTAACTTCATAAAAGTGAAAATAGATAAGATGTAACCCTTTGCTCTACAGAAGCTTATAATTTAGTTGAATACATGGAGGAATACAGAGTAAAATGCAGTAAAATCCTATAGGTGGGGGAGGGATGGCTGACTAGTAGAGCAAAGTAAGTAACAAGGAAGGAAGGAAAAGGGCCCCAAAGTAGCACAGTATTAGTACAATATTAGTACATTGTTGGTACATGGCATTGTTTTGGAAGCAGTGCTTTAAATTCTGTCCGGAAATACGGCATAGAGGATGCTATCCGTGCACTCCCAAGGTCCCCTCCACTGGACCAGTGTACCTTCCTCCAGCTCTTGACTGTTGGCTCAGAGTCTCGCCGCCCCCTCAGCCCGAGCACTGCCCTCACCTGAACTGGGACTGCCTCTGCAGGGAATTTTGCATCACAGCAAGATCCCAATGCCAGTGGACTCGGGGACTCCCTGCCCCTCTTGCCTCACGGTGGAAACCTCACTCTCCTCCTGCGAGCATTTCTTTCATACATCACTTTTAACATAATGACCATCTAAGTAGCTCTGCTTTTTGGAATCCCACCTGCCAGAATTTATTCTTGGCAACAGATGATAAGGACAGGGTCTGAAGGAGTCATTTGCTAGCAGACTGGCAATAAAAGCCCCAATAAGGAAGATAAAGTTGTCAGTAGACCCTGGGATGCTGTGACAGTGACTGCTCAGACTTCTACCAGTTACCTAGTACAGGCTGTTTATGGAAGGGAATTCACTCACTGGTGCAATATTTCTAATTTTTCAGAGGCATAATGTAAATAGTAATGATAAGGACTGTGGAACTTGATAGCTGTTGCTAAGTTTAAAGAGAGGAAATTAGAGACTGAAATTATGATCAGCCTTCAGAGGGTCTGAAAGCTTCCTGAGTCAGAGGGAAGACAGAGGTGACGACTGGATACAGGATCAAACTGTGAGGCTAGGAGATCTGTAAAGAAGGTGGAATTTTAGTCTAGGCAAGTTCCCAACGCCAAAAACAGAGTCTTACTAAGAAAGGAGCGAGGCTGAACTTCAGACTGGGATATCTCACTTGAAACCCTCAATTCACTGCTTAGCCTTGATTCTAGGCTGCTCTACCTCCCACCTATGGAGAGGTCTTAGATGAGGCAGAGGTCTTACAAAACAATGCCTGCCCTCTTCGGGATCTGCCCCACCTACCTTCTTCATCATCCATAGTTAGAGAAGAATGTGACACATTTTCAAGTGAAACCACTTTCTAGTTAGAGAAATATTTGGGTAATGATAGTGATTTGAGTAAAAAAGTACTTATGCTTAAAATTCAAAAATCCTTATGGGAAAGCTGACCCTTATTTATTACACTTGGTATGAGCCATGCTAATCAGGCCAGCATTAAGCAAAGCCTGACTGTGTAAGGGCTTGGCCTTCTACAGGAGGAGATGGATTATATGCCAGACAAGCTGCAAGACTCAGTTGATGTGTACCAGCAGGAAAATGGAAAATATATGCCCAGGGGTGTATTCTGAGAGTGCCGGAACAAAGAGGACAGACTAGAGACTGAGAAATGGAGTTTTGGATACGAGAATATTTTCTCATGATACAGGATTTAACACCCTGGCAATGGGCTTAGCAAGTATTCCTAATGCACTGCTGGATTGGCCCTTGTAATCTTGGGAAATTAAATGGCCCACACTAATTGATGTGGGGAACCTAGAAATCTAACAGACTGGAGTAAAGGATAAAAAACTCAAAGAACTGGGCATACTAGATTGGTTCCACCATAAAAGACTGGAAATCCACGAGATGACAGTTTCCCAAGACGAAAAGAAATGTGCTTGTAAGGCGGACACCAGCATCACTGAGAACTCAGCCGTGGTGGTCCTTTCACCTCAGGGCTGATGGGATGACAGGAACACAGCATAGCAAAAGCCAGGTGGCAGCACTTCACTGCCGGAAGAAATGTGGATGTAATTACCAAAATAAGAAGCAAGGTCTGAACAGCTGCCAGGGGCACCAGGCTTGCCGTGATCAGTGGAAATGCTAGAGGAACATGACGTTCTCAGGTCAAAATGGATAGGCAGCCAGCAAAAGAGCTGGATGTATACAGGGTCCCCCCACAGTCCGAAAGTAGAGCATTCCTTTGAAACCTTTCCTAAGACGAAGTGGCACATAGTGAACCTGCAGTCACCTTAGGGGAACAACTTGTCAAGGGATGCACAAAATAAATTGAGATAAAGCACCGACGCTCACACGGTTCAAAGGTACAGCGGCTTGATGCTGAGAAGCTGAGCATAGTTCCGGGAAGGGAGCTTGGCGGTGCCGCTCTTGCAGCTCAGGGTGTGCTTTTTCTGTAAAGACTCCCTGCAAAACAAACACTGAACCCAATTTTTGCTTTTTACCTATTTTTTGTAAAAATGAAAATCCTCTTCAGATTCCTTTCAGTTAGTGAAAACAGGTACTAATGTAGGTCTTCTGTAAAAGTGAAGTGGCGAAAGGCAAACTTTCAAAAAGCAGGAAATAACCTTATGCATCAACAATGAGTAAGCAGGATGCTCCCTGGTGTACAGTCAAAATGCTTAGCTTGGATTTTAGAATTGAGCCTACGTTCAGATGTAGAACTGTTTGATTAAAGGAGAGGCTGGGTATCCACAAGGGCGGATGACAACACGTGCTGTTGCTGCCCCTTCATAGGGCCAGTTTTCCCTTTTGTCAGATGCTGGGAGTAGTGGTTTCTGAGGACTCACAGCTGCCCCTCGTACAGCATGTTGGCTTCGGAGGAAGGAAGCTGCCTTGCTCAGGAGCTCATGTGCCCCCTGATCTCCAACTCCAGGGGGCTGTCAGAGGGGACTGACTGGCTGGCACAGGGTGCAAAGGGCTGGCCCCCTTGCCTCAATCGGGACTAGAGGGGTGTTACAATTGATGCTCCAGGATGCAGCTGGTCTCCAGATGAGACCACATCCTTGCTTGGCTTCCTTTCCCTGCCCTACTTTCTTTCCTCCTTTCCCTTTTTCCTAAAAGTACGCCCTTGAAAAATCACTTTCACTGGTGTTTTCACCAAGGCACTATTTGGGCTCTTCTTTTAGAAAACTCAACTTTAGAACTGTGTTCAAAGTGAAAATCCTATTTGCAACTAGAGGCAAAAGAGGCCCGATGGAAGGTTTTCGTATCCTGTGTGCTCCTCTCAGTGTCTGATCCCCAGCTGAAGGACAGTAAAATAATCCTGGCTCTTCCAGTTGCCAGAGTGTACAAGTGATGGCTCCTCTACATACACCTTAGTTCCAGCATCTGTAAATTTAAAATAATAATAGTGTATGTGAAATAGTACATCCATGAAATATACTCATCACAGGGTCTGGCTCAGAATAAGTGTTCATACATGGTAGCTATTTTTATTATTTATTTTGTAATAGCTATTAGGTGCTATGCCTTCATAAGACCCACAGTAAGATTTCATTTTAATGATACTTGTAAACATCAAATGAATGCTTATCTATGTGCTAGGCACTGTCTTAAAGCATTTTACGTGCACCCATGTAATCATTTCAGTTGCTCTAGGAGATTAGTAATATTCATATTTATATTTTGCATACAAGGAAACTGAGGAATGTGTGTGTACTTGGCTTGCCTGAGTTCTCACAATTGGTGAACAGTGGAAATGAGATAATCACCCAAAACTCTGGTTCCAGAGCCCACACTCTCAACCACTATGCTTTGCTGTCTCACCGTCATTAAGCCTAGTGATGACAAAATATTTAAGAACTAATTTGAAATATAAATATTGTGTCTCCCTTAATGCCATCATCATTTTTCTTTCAATACTTTTTTGGGAGTATTCAAGGATAGACTACATTTGCAGTAACAAAAAATCCTGGTAAATACCTTTTATTTTTGCCATTTGGTTCTTATTGGGATGCAAAAGTGGTTTGGACAGGAAATATGTGACTATTATGGTTTATCGGAGGAAATTTGGAGAGAGCTTTGTACTAAATCTGCTTATATAAGTCCTGTTTTTTTTCTATATAGAACTTGAAACTTGGCAAATTCTTTCTTATTGTGAAGATTAGCTTTTCAGAACTATTTTGTGTTTTGATTTGTAGAAAATTCTTTAAATAAGAAAGAAAATGCCTTCTCTGATTTGTCTTTTTTAAAATTTCTTTTGATGACAGAAACTAGAAAGCTGATGGTTAAAATTATATAACAATACATTTGTGGTCAATTTCATATAATCAACACATTTTCCTAGTTCCAAGTGAAGTGTACTATTGAAGATGTAACTGTAATAATAACTTAGTGTATGTGCCCGCTATTATGCGAATCAGCTAATCTGTATAGTAGCGCTCTGAAGTAAGTATTATGACCCTCATTTTATTATGAGGAATCTGGGGCTCTGAGGGTGCAAGGAAATAGCCACATTCACAGGGTCTATAACACATCAAAGCCCATCCTCATTTTAATCAATATATAATGCCGTTTCCCTGAAGACGGAAGTCAGAATCATTCATTTTCTAAGAAACATAGGACCTGCAGTAGACATATGGAGAAGTAGTGGGTAGAAGAACAACTATGTTTTCTGCTAGTTGTGTTACACTGATTGACAGAACTAGAAGAATTCAGATATATATTTTTGACTTTTGGACAAGTTGCTTCCCGTTGATTTGTTATAGGATGCAACTTTAAATGTCTAAACATATAGTTTATTTAATTAAGAAAAATCAGTCAAATTGTTTGGTTTGAGGTAGATTTATTAGAAAGAGTAAAGGCAGTGTGCAAACAGCAGTGTATGGAATTAGATAGACCTGGATTTGAATTGTGGCTTTTCTTCTTGTGATAATTCCTAACCTATTTGTGTCTCATTTTCTTCTCCTGTAAAATGAGGATAATACTGCCTACCACCAAGAGTTGTGGAGGAAATTAAAAATCGTGCATTTGGTACATGATCATTATTGCTACCATCGTTGTTAGATTTTATATACACCTTATGACAACCACACTACAAAAGTTTGATATGTTTTTTCCCCTTTATTAATAGCATTATGGCGCATAAAATCCAATCATTATGATCAACAAGGTAAGTGGATTAAACTATTTAAAGTAGTCTTTGTTACTTTAGTACCTAGGAAGGTGTTTGTATTAGTTTCCTTGTATTGCTGTACAAGTGCCACAAACTACATGGCTTAAAACAACAGAAGTTTATTCTCTCATCATTTCTGGAGGCCAGAAGTCCGAAACCAAGGTGTTGGCAGAACCATGATCCCTCCAAAGATTATGGAGTACGAGGCTCCCTTGCCCCTACTGGTTTATGGTTGGCTCATGGATGCATCACTCCAATCTCATGCCTCAAATGTTACAGGGATGTCTTCCATGCCGGTGTGTAAATTTTAGGGCCCACCCTACTCCAGTACTCATTTTAACTTGACTAATTACAGCTATACTGTCTCCGTTTCCATATAAGTTCACATTCACAGGTATCAGGGGTTAGGACTTCATCATAACTTTGGGGAGAACACAATTCAACTAATAATAATAATAATATATAAGTGATTTTCAAAAATTGCCAAATGAATGGCTCTATTTCAATGAATCTAGCATTCCCCCTTGTCATTCTAGTCCATGAATCAACCTAACATGAAATCATTTTCACTCCATTTTCACTCCTCCCTCACCCCCAGACCCCTGTGGTTATTTCCAGAGTGGCTATGGGCTTCCCTCAGACCAATAGTCTTCCAGTTGCTACCTTGCATCATGCATTCCCTGGACGATTCCTTTGTTTGGCACATACTAGAATATTTTTGCCCAAATTATTTACTTGGTTGTAAGAACCACTAACACAGTTGTTATACTGTGTCATTTGCCAATGTCTGAGAATAGATTATATACAGATAAATTTTTATTCATCATCAAAATGATAATTTACAGACCTTCAGATGACACAAAAATTGATCAGTTTCCTGGAATATTTAAAATATTCCACCATGGTCATATTTGTTAAGTCTGAAATATATTATACTCACATGCATACTGTAGGGGATATTATTGGTAAAGCCGGAGCTCGGTAAATCACAATGCTGCTACAAGGCAGTGTCTTTATCTACAAAGTTTCCTGCTGTCCTTCCTTCTGTGATATAATTTTCTTATTCACTAATTTGTATATGTTGTGGAATAGATGTATATTTATTTACAGCTCCCATAAATTTGCCATACTTTCATAACTTTAGTACAGACTGCCAATCAGTGGCTCAGATAATTTTTTTGTACTAAAAAAAGTAAATTTCAAAACTGGTTCTGGAATAATTAACGATTATTGTCTCATGAAAATAAACTGTTTAGAAAAAAATTCTTTGTTCTTATGTTCAAAATATATTTTTGGTCTGTCAAGCATTTTCAGTGCCAAGCGAACTATTTTTTTTTTTTCAATAAACTCATCCAACAGATATTTGTACCAGCACCATGGCAAGCATTTGAGAGTAATATAGATACATAAATCAGGGTCATGACCTCAAGGAGATAAGGTTCTAGGAGGGGAGAATATGATAATATAAACTACCGATAGCTACTCACTACAAGACAGAATGAAACCAATGCTATAGAGAAATGTGAGATGCTATACGTGAAACAGGAAAAAGTGGTTGTCTGATTCAGACAGAGGCTTCAGGTAGGAGAAAACTTTGGGGGTCTTTGCAGGATAAATGGAATTTCTAAAGGGGAGAATTCTTCAGGAGAAGGTACAAGCATGGACTCAAGTAGTCATTAAATTCATCAAATATCTATGAAATGGATTTTATGGGCAGTAATCTATACTTGGTATTGAGGTGGCTACTGAGATGAATTAGAAAAAGGACTTGTTCTTAATGAATATGTACTCTTTACAAATATAAAATTCAGCTGAAATAATTGAGGAAAGAATCTTCTAGGGGCTGGATATAGATCCAGTTTGGCCAAAAAGACTGAATTCACAAAATCTTAATGTGATTTTCCAACTTCCTTTGCCTACCATATTGCAGCCTAGGTAGAATATTTTATCGTGAAAGTTATTTGTTTTGGTTTACAGCGATGCTAAAGGGTGATGGTGCATTATCCCAAAACAGACTATTTACTGTGTGGTTCAATTAATGTTCTCAAACATGCTTCGCTGTGGTATGTTCCTTTAACTTCTGTGGTTTTTCACTTTCTTTTCTTCACTTTCAAGATAGACCTAAGCCATTATTCCTCAGCCCCACTTGTATGGTTCACTTATCTCTGTAAATCATTCTGTTTACAAATCTGTATTATTTGACTTTTCTTTACGTATATGCCTGTCCCTATTAGGTGGTCATTTCTTGTAGAATTCCTATTTAGTTTCATTTGATAAGAATATTTTTCAAAAAGTGAAATTATGACTCTCATACAAATAAAAAATGAACACATATCAGATATTTTAATTTCACTCATTAGTTACTGAGAGAACCAGTAGAAGTTAAAACTGGTTGAGAGGAGATTCCAGAGTATAGACATATAGGTAGGCCATTGAAAACATGAAAATGAATTTGCTAATAGATTCAAAACTGATCAATATCCACAGGGTGGAAATTAATTTAATCTCCATGGGCCAAATTGTGTTTCTATGGGCAAGAAGTATTTTCATTACTATCAGTTTTTTTTTTTTTTTACAATTTACAGAATTGTAAGATCCAGTCCAAGAAAGGGCTCAGACAGCTATAGAATTAGAAACTTAGAAGGGTTTGCTAGAAAATGCTATGCTTTCTGTTGAAAAAACATACATACATAAATCTTTTTGACCATTTCAAAGGTTTCAGAGGCTTCTACAAAGACATATATTTGTATACATCTTTGTTAGAGGTTTAGCCTCTTTCCTAATCAAGTAATGAGAATTCTACCTAAGGCAGCAATAGTGTAGCAAAGAGAGCCCTTGAATTGGTACCAAACAGTTAGAAATCTGGATTGGAGTCCCAGCTCTGTCATTAAGTAGTTATGTAATATCAGGCACACCTTACCTTCTTTGAACTGTATTCTTTTTGTCTGTAAAATATGGGGGATAATATGAACTCTGAAAACTTACTCTGAGAACACAAAATTTAAAATGTGCAAATGCTTTCTAAAGTATAAAGTGCTTATCTAAAAGTGAATTGCTATTTTTATGATATTTACTACCAGGTTTTTCTGGATGTACATTGCTTCTATTTTTTTTTTTTTAATCCACTAGCGTACCTTTAACTAGATTGCTGTGAGAATGATGCCTCTTGGGAAGGAAAAAAAAAAATCTAACAAACGCTTCTGCATTTAACCCTATTTTTAACTCTGTAATAATCCTAGAATAACTACTCGTTTTTTTGGAAATTTTCCAACTGAAATACCTGTATTAAAGCTTCAGGGATTTATCTTTTTTCTTTACAGAAGGTTTCATGCTATGAGCAATACTTTTAAAGATGTCTAGGGCTCTAGCTCGATGTGCGCTCTAAATGAGGAGCACTGGGATATGAGTTTTATTCTGATCTACTTTTGAAAATATTTTAGTGAAGAGAATGATTTTCATAGATTTCCTCTTTATGCCGAGTTTAATAGAGGTCTGCACAGAGCAATCACTTCATTTAAAGAAGAAAATAGATTTTTGATCTATTGCACACCTGCTGGTTTCTGTGAAATGCTGTTTTCTCTGGTGTATAGTTTTAATTTTTTTGGCTAGTTACTAATGTGAAAGGTGTGGAGTTGATAATATATTAAAGATTTTAGGTAAGAATTTAAAAGCTCCTGAGGCAGAAGACTCATGCTGTAACTGCATGAGGGACTTTTGAAGGCTTTCATCTACAATAATCCTTCCATGGTAAGGTGATGAATTGGAAAAGGGGAGTTGATGTGAAAAGAATTCAAAAGAAGATAAAGTAGAAAGAAGGCTGATAAATAACAAACACTAAACCACTGATTAGTTCACAAGCTTACTTTCCGGTCATAATAGTTGAATGTCATGGGTCTCCCACTTTCCTCTTCTTTCTTTTTCTTTTTTTCCTTTCCCCTGTGTACCAACATCTATACTGTTTCTCACTATTGACCAAAAAAAGAAGAGCAGGGTACGATGAAGTGGGAATTTAATTTAATCGAGGAGAAAATGGCATCTTAATATCATTCCATGAAAGTGTTACAATAGAGAGAAGTGTAAGAAAGAAGTTAGTGAGACAAGTAGTCAATCGTCATTCTGTCCCCCATGGATTCTCAGCGCACGTGCTCCAAAAAGACCCAACTGCACCGCACCCTAGCTTAGTCCTTGTAGACAACTCCATGAACTGAGTTATCCTAATAAAGAAAAGAATGGAAATAGTGACTCTAATAGAATGTAAGACATCATTTTCCCTTTTGTCTCAGATTTTCAACAGATTCTCCAAGTCATTTCAGCAGGTGTGAAGCACCCTCCTGTACTGAAGAGGTATTTCAGGTTACCTGTGAAAGATGTTGAAAGAAAGTCTGAAACCAGTTATGCAAGTCAGACTTCATCACTCACCCCCTGCAGTAAAGGAGATGGCATGGAATGTATTGGAGGTTCGATAAGGTTGTTGAGAGAATCTGTTTGGAGAGTATAAACGTACTGTGTGGTTCCCCATTCCTTGGTGAAGGGCGGGTTGGCAGACTGGGGAGGCTAAGAGAAGTTCTGGCATCAACTAACACTCAGAAAATATCCACAACATGTACCGCCACACAGGCACAAAATTGCATTTCTGTCTTTATTATGTCTAGTGTTTTGCTAAAAAGTAATTAAATCCTTTTGGGATTCTGTTCCTAACAGTTACACAGGACAATACTTTTTCAGCAAAATGAAAGTTAATAGGTATATTTTTGTAATTAAAAACTTACTTGAAGTGTCTAGTCAAGGATAGGGATTCAATTAGTATTTGTGGATTTATGAATAGACATTGGACTTAAGATAGAACTGACAAACTGGCAGGATGGCCCCAGGGAAGTGTATTTTTAGGGGATTAAGGGGCACCTAATGAAGGAACTTGTCTTAGGGGAAGAAGTAACCAGGAATGAATATCTAAACCGTGTAACAAAATTGAAGTCCTCAGACAAGAATATTGAGAAAAATGCCAATTGCTATCACAGTTCCTGCTAGCTCTCTTGGACTTACATCTGGGTCCCAGAGAAAGAAGGGACTGCAAATAAAAATGAAAGATAAGTTTTACACAGCTCTGAAATGCTCTGGGGGACCCTTTAAAATAGTACAATACCAAAGAGAGTTCTATTCTTCTTGCTGACAACACTCTCACCTCTCTCCTGTCCTTGCTCTAGAATGGTGTGGACCGACATGACGCTTTAGCATTCTGAGCCTTAAAGGAGAGATACTGATCCTGCTGAAAGCTGGACTGGTAACAGCCCCAAGTGGGTGAGCACTCATGCTCCTGGAAACCGTGCACTGGGCAGAAAACAGAAGAGTTTTCCGGGTGACCAGCAGAATGTTCGGACATTGGAGAATTCCACTGGAGAGGTACAATGTTGGGTACAGGCATGGCTTGAAGGATTTCTGGGGACTTGGCAGAGGGCTGTAGACAGTAGATTAGTGAAAGAATTGGCACACTATCGTTACTTAGTTTAAAGTGGACTTTCACATACCCCATGGAGTGGTGAGGAATGTGGAAATGCTGTTTACAGAGAGGAAACTCATTTATTTTATGAACCTGATTATTTTTCAAATCTCTCAAAGAAGTGAGGAGGTTAAGCTGGCCATATAAGAATTTATTTTAGCAGCATGAAAAATAAATTAGTTATGTGGGCTGAAATATATGCACAATGTGAGAATTGTGAGTTAAGTTTTACTTGGGGCAAAAGGAGGATTATAACCTGGAAGACAGCATTTCAGGTAGCTCTGAGGATCTGCTCTGAAGAGCTGGGGGGAAGGTCAGTATATATGTGATTGTGGGGAGGGGGGTACATGCAACCAAGTACACATTTTTGTAGAAATGTGAATGTGTGCTGCTCGTCTCCTGAAGGTTCCTGCTAGTCACAAGGAGCATGTGGCTTCATTAATGATTTTAGTGCTTTTCTAGATATGAGGAGATGCAAGAATTGGGGCTCTTAAAATCATCTCCTGAAAATAACTATCTGAAGGCTTGTTCTGCAAGCTTTTCCCAGAGCACAGAGGGCCTCATTCCTGATCTCCACCCTGAACGCCTTTCAGGGTGTGTGGGAGGTCGGCGGCAGCAGTGGCTTATGATTTAATCCTCGTAGAGACAGATGGCAAGTGCCAATGTTTATTTGGCAATTTTTAGTTATTTTGTGCCATCTTTCCACAGTATTTTGATGGTCAAAATTCCATTTCTTATTCCACAAAAGAGGATCTATAAGGCAATGAAACCCTGAAAATACAGTCTATCTCAGCCTAATGTGCCACTAGATGGTTTAAAAAGAAAGGAAAGAAAAGGGAAAAGGCTAAAACAAGCTACCGTGGCTCCTTGCCCAGTGTTTCATTTCCTGGGAAAAAGCTGTTGGAGATCAACACCTGCACATTTTCCAACATGATCTCACTTCATAATGGGTGTTTGGTGAGGGTGCTGTGGTTCCAGGTGTCCTTGTCTTTCCGCTTCCTGGCATTTGGAAATGTATCATTTCCATGACAAATGATTGCACCGGTTTTGGCAAGGCAGGGCCATTCTGCTGTGAGAAGATATGCAAAAAGGGGCCTGTAGCTGAGGCCACTTCAGCATAACTCCTGCCTGCTTGGCTGTGTCCTTTTGGACTTTGTGGGGTCGAGGTCCTGAATATATTGGTTCATACTGCAGCTGTGGCCATAAACAGCAAGCTAAGAAATTGCTGCTACCCTTTGAGTTAAATCCTCTTTTATGTTAGTCATCCAGCTTCTGCTATATAAATGGAAGAGACTACTTATGAAAAACTTAAAGTGGGTCATTGATGGCATATCTTAATATTCCTCTAGTTCTTTTGAAGTATTTATGAAAATTGAAATACCAGCCCCCATGGAACTGATCAAGTTTTGCACATATATAATCCATTCTTAACACTTTCCTTTCCAAAAATCTGTACTGCAGGCTGAAGGAAAACCAAACCAAACCAACCAACCCCCCATAAACAAACATACAAACAAACAAAAAGGCAACCTTTGTATTGAAATTGAAATCGATCAGGTACGCAAGTAGTATCTCCTCCTCCCTCCCCCCCCCGTCACCCACTTCTCCTCTACTACTTTGCTTCAGTGTAAATGCACAGAACAAAACTGTGTAGAGAATATTTATGAAAATACACTCTCTTGGTCTTTCATTAAATTTACAGAGAGGTGAGGGCAGAGCTGTTTGCAAACGATCTTTTCCATGTGAGTAGTTGAACAAGGGAAAAAACGGGCAAAATGGTTGGAGACATACATGGGTGAGAGTTGGAACAAAGATATTTTAAAAGTTACATTTGAAGTCATAGGAAAAGAACAGATTCTCCAGCTAAAATGCTAGACAGGTGATACTATTTGCAATCTTCATTTACTAAGTAAATCTTACTAAACCCTTACCAAGTACAAGCTGCTGTTTTGAGCACTGGGAGTAAATTTTCTGTCCTCCAAGAGCTTATGAACTTCCTGGGGAGAGAAAAGTTCTATACATATGAAACAGCTGACAACTATGATCTTTTAATTATAAAAAAAAAAAAGATTCTAAAGTGCTCACAATGCAGGTTAAATGCCTTTTAAGAGTTTATCTAAATCCAAACTTAACTTAAAGGCCTATAAATGTATATTTCTAACCAAGATTTATTTTCTAAGTTTCAAATATCCACCTGTATACTCAACATCTCCACCTGGATGTTGCAAGGGCCCATCATGTTTAACATGCTTAAGAACTAACTAGTTATTTTCTAATGAAAACTGCTTCTGTTTCAATATTTTCTATCACACTAACTGATCTTACCATGCATCCAGTTGCACAAAACAAAAATCCTGTGTTTCTTTGTATCAGCTATGATAGCTCCTTTCTCACTCCTGTATCTAATTCACCACCAGTTCTTTTCTTCTGTTAAACATCTTAACTCTGAGCATGTCTCCTTCTTCAGTGCCACCATTCCACTCCTAGCTGCGATCTTTTATTATATAGATTTTACTGTTGACCTAGAAACTGGTCTTTTTCCATCCACTTTGGACTCTTCCCCATTCTTTCTCCATTCTACAGGCAGAGTGATTTTTTTCCAAAATGCAATTCCTATGTTCTCTCTCTAAAGGAAATCTTTCAATGTCTAACATGCTCTTAGGATGAAGATCAAATTCTTAATAAAGTAGATGGGTTAATTTTTCTTAGGAACAAGAGACAGAAAAGGTAGCTCAAACTAGCTTAAGCAAACAGATTTTTCAACCACGTTTATTTAGAAGTCTAGGAAAGCGACTCACTTCAGGCGCAACTTGAAGCACCTGTTTGCCGTCCTCCACCCAGCAAAGCCTAGGTGTCATAGGCTCCCTGCAACCCTCATTTGATGTTAATAAGAAATAAGTATTTGTCATTTTAAGCCACTGCTATTTTGAAGGTTTTCCCCCAGAGTTTAACCTAGAGAAAACTGAATGTAGAATCCAGTTCCAAAAGTGGGATATCTATAAATATGTTTCTGCCATAACAATACACCCCCCTATATATATATATGGCACAGGCTGTAGGGGCAGGGGGAGGGCAGTGAGAACACTGTCATAGAGGCTGGGAAAAAGGAGACCACAGGATTCTATTGTGAAATATTTGGTAAAATGATCATTTGGAAGGCAGAATATCGAACTTTGAGCTTTAGGTAGAAAAGGTTTTGAGCAAAGTAATGGCAGGTTCTTCAAGTAAGAAAGGAGCTTAGGAAAAAAAAAAGTGTCTCCTAAGTGAGAAAGAAGGGAGAATTCAGAAACTTAGAGACTTACAGAGTTGAAATGCATTGGTTCTTCACCTCGGCTGTTAAAAGATTTTGTAAGTGAGGTCAAACCCAAAGGTAACAACCAAATCGAGGGTATGGTCATAGAAACATAACCTCTGGACAAGGACTAAATCAAAGGAATAAACGTCAAAATGTTCCTTAAGTCTGATTTTATTAAGTGGACTTCAGTAAATCCTTTCAGTTCGACAAAATTTCTCAAAGATGAGAGTGCACTGTTGTCTCATGGAAACTTGATAAACACAAAGGAAGGAGAGTTGGCAGAGTTATGTCTCAGAAAGAATTGTAAGGTTGCCTGTTGTTGTGTGGAGCGGACTAGAATCAAAGAGATAAAAACTAGCAAGTTTTTGAGAGAGACGTATCCCCAAGGTGTTATGTGTCTTGATTGAAAAGAGTATAAATGTTCTAGACGTAAAATTTCCCTTAGTCCCCAGCTCTCTACAGGTAGGAAGATCGATTCAGTGCCAAGGAGGGCCCACCCCAATGCCTTCTCAACCTCTAGCCAAAGAGACTATTTCCAAAGACAGAGTGGTTAATTCTATGGGACAGAAGTGGAACTTTGTCAAGAAACACTCCTTAAATTACGGCCAATCTCACATTTGCCCAGTGGGATTTCAGGATTTCTAAGGACTAGTGATTACTATGAAAATTTATTTTTTCTATTTCTATGTGAATATTCATTGCGATTATCCTGTCCTTGTTCCCTCACTGTACTTTGGGTATGTAGGGGAGTGGATAACTGTCTTTTTATTTGAAAGTTCTATGATTCAAGGGAAACACTAACAGCATCTAATTTGGATCACAAGATCTTGGGCTTTGATCCTATTTATGCTGCAAGAAAAGACATTTGAATGCTTTGAGGAGGGAATTTTGCGTGCAGTTTGGAAATTAATACTCTGGTAGGTTGTATTATTGGTTTACAATCATTCGTTCTCTCCTAACATTTGCCATGCCTTCCTGGTACCACTGTCTTTGGGGTTGGCCATGTGGCACACTTTTGCCAATTTGATGAACACTTGTGACTTCTGACAAATCTGAAAACAAGTTTAACTGCCACTGAATGACTTGCCTGGGGTCCTCCTGCTCTAGCTCTCCCCCCATGAGCACTTTTCCCAGGTAGAAGCCCCTCCTTCAGCTCAGATTCTGGTTGAAAAGACATATGAAGCCAAGCCTCGCTCATCTAGAGCAGAGCACAGCAGTTACAACTGAGCTGTGTACCTCATGTAATGTGCATGAGAAATGAATGGTTGTTATATACCGAGGTTTTAAAAAACTGCTCTTAATACTGTATAACCCAGAAAATACTGATTTCATAAATTTTAAACTTTAATAAAAGGAGAAAATTGTTATAATAGAATACTAAATGATAACAGCAGGGTATAAATTTGTATGTACAGAATGATTCCAATTATACAGAAAAATATTGAGAACTATATGTGTTTACTACATGTCAGAAAAACACTAAAACATAAACAATGGTTATTTTTAAAATAGTAGACTTAAGAGAGCTTTGCGGCTTTGTATTCAGATCTAGTTTCGATTCCTGGTTCAGCCACTTCCTAGCCATATGATTTGAAGTAAACAATTTAATTAGTCTTCCTTTGACCATATCTATGTCTACCTCACTGGGGAATTGTAGAATTAGGTAAAATATGAATGTGTATTAATACATGTGAAAAATTAGCACAGTACTTCAGAGTAAGCTGTAAATAAATGTTAGCTATCATTTTTGTTATTTTGATATTGTCATTATGATAATTTCCTGTATTTCCCATGTATTATACTGGGTATATATTAGTTTTAGTCAAAAAAATCAAAATCATAAAGGTAGAAAAATTAAACTACCAGGTTCTAATATAAAAATATCATACAATGCTAAATAGCCTCTTATTGATAAGGAATGGCACGCAGCTGAAGGAGCAGTGAGCAGCCAGCAGACAGGCACAGGGCAGAAGCACGCCCAGTGCAGAAGCCCGCCGGAGCTGCCCTGATGCACAGGATATGGTCATCAGAGAAGCTGACTGATTAATCTCTGTGTATTGTAAAAAGTAAGTTGAAAGTGACCTAGAAATGAGAAAAAGGACAGAGGTGTCATTGCAAGAGATATTTCTCTCTGGAAACTCAAGAACATTTTTTGTACCCAGTGGGATGCAGTTTGATGAAGTCCTGGCTTGTGTACTGGGAAAAATACCTAATAAAGACCTGATACCTGCAGAGAGGGAACAGGCTGAAATCTAAGGTTTTCCACCTCTTTAATGGCAAACAGCCCAGAGACTATGACTTTTTAGCAGAGTTAGAGGATATTTTAAGTACAGATACTTCCAAGGTCTGTAAGATCAGAAGGGTCTTCTGAGGTCAAAGCTGTCAGAAACTTGCTCAGTCAGCAGTGAATAAAACAGACCCAGGGAATCTTTTTTTTAATAAGAACTAGAACATAAATATAAGTTATAAGTACATTCAGAACCTAAAGATGTGATAAACATCAATTTTTATAAATTATTTTATAATGCAATATATTCAAGAGCAAGAAGCATGCTTTTATTACATGACTTTTATAGTAGGTACTGTAAACAGAATGCTAAACAAGGAGTCATAAAACCACTTAATTCGGCTCCTAACTAGCACCATGACTCTGTATGTGATATCATCTTGGGACGTCAGATGCTTCATTTATATGAAATTGTGGTTGCATTGCATAATCTTTTATGTCCCTTCTCTTTCTAACCTTCTTATATTCTTTAATTTCTGCAACATCTTGATACTGAGGCATTTTTCACTGAACATTAATATATAACAACAAATAACTGATGCCTAAACATAGACGTTTTCAAAACTGAAGGATGATATTAAACACAGTTTATAGTATTCATATGAGAATGTACCACAGTGAATTTTCGTAAGTGGACAACACTGTAATCCTCACCCAGATCAAGAACAGAATATTATCAGCAACCCAGATGTTCCTCTCATATCCCCTTAAGTCACTACCCTTTCCCAAGGATAACCCTCCACCCTGTGTAACATAGCAGAAATTATTTTTGTCTGTTCTTGAACTTTATAAAGATGGAATCATACAGCCTGTCTTTTTCTCCGTCTGGCTTTCTTTACTCAGTATTATAGCCATCAGATTTTAACAAAGACATTTAAAACAACAAGCAGGTAATATTTTAGTGGAGGAAGGCACAGATGGAAAATGGATGCTTAACTGAATTGTTAAAATCTAAACTCTGTTATCTAAAAATGTATTATCCTGTAGTGGCTGTTTTCTCACATGGTAGAAATTGGTCTCACATAAAACAAAGACTAAGCTAAGTAGCTGAAGCAGACAACTTAGTCCATTCTCTCAACTTGGATAAGCAAAGTCACACTTTTATTAATTTAAAATATCTTCTGAAACTATTTGAAATTAAATTTTCCTCAATTTAACAAACTTATTGATGTTTTGCTATGTGGAATATACAATATTAGGCAGCAAGGCTGAGCCGCAAGGTGGTAGATACGCTTTCCATTCTTAATGTAAGCTTACAAAGTATTTTAAATCAAATTCTTTCTGTCTGAGTAGAATACACGATTTGACAACAGAATTATACGTTTCAGTAGAAGTTGAAGAATTATTAAACATAAATAGAAAAGAGATTTGACAACTTGCTGGGGAGTCAAGGGAAATAGCTTCAAACTAAATGGAAGATTTAGGGAACTCGAGAATGGTGCTGCTTGAGCTGGAAAATGGAGATCGTAATGGAGTTTAAAAGATGGACAGTACAAGCAGGGGCTGATGGTGGTGGCGGCTAAACCAGGGGATTGTGCTTTCCAATCAAAGGGAATAAGCTAAGCAAACAAACAAACAAAACAGTTTGTCAGTTATCTATTACTTTATAACAAACACTCCAAGAAGAAATTCCACCTGTGGACTGCAGCATCTGTCTGCTCCTGCCTACAAATTTCAGACCTGCCACCCTACACAATCACATGAGCCAATTCCTCGAAATAAATCTTTTTATATATATAAATATATATATATATACACACACACACACACACACATATACAGACACACACAGACATGTGTATATACATACACATGTATATACATACTTTTTATTTATATGTGTATATATATAAAATTATAAAATGTGTTTGCCTGATATACCTGACCCTCCCCTGGTGCTGTTCTGTGGGGAAGGATGGTACACTGGGGAGCTTGCATTTATTTTTGCCTCTTGTTTACATTATATCAGTGAGTGAACAAAGACTTCATTGTTACTTCCAAAAAACAAAAACAAAGCAAAAGTAAGAACAAAAAATATTCCAAAATGTAGTGGCTTAAAACTTACTTCATTGATGTACTTACAGTTTGGGCAGGGCTTACCTGGTATGGCTTGCCTTCACCGCCTGAGGTTTTTAACTGGGATAGTTGCTCTGTCAGTATGGCTCCCTCTCCTGGTTGGAAGGTAGGTGCTTACAGGCCGCTGGCAGCTCAGCTGGGGCTGTGGGTCAGAAGGATCTCTGTTGGTGGCAGTAATCCAAAAGTGAACATTTCAAGGGCACAAGGCAAAACTGCAGGGCATTTTTATGATCTAGCCTTGGAAGTTACATGACATCACTTCCACCATGCTCTAGTGTTTGGTGTGGTCACAAGAGCCCACACAATTTCGAGGAGCAAGTGCATAGACTCTACCTCTTGATGAGTGAGTTTCAAATTTCCAGAAAACATGTGGCAGAGAGTAGAATGGTAGTTGTTAGGGTCTGGGGGCTGGAGTAAATGGAAAAAGTTTGGTAAAAGGTTGCAAACTTTTATTTATAATATGAATAAATTCTGATGATTATCTATCTATCTATCTATTTATCTATCTATCACGTGCATAGTGTGGTGACTATAGCTGATAATACTGTCTTGTATAATTGAAATTGATTGGTTAAGAGATCTTAAGCATTAAGTAGATCTTAAGTAGATCTTCATCACTTAGTAGATCTTAAGTAAAGCTTAGGTAGACCTTCCTGCCATACACAAAATGGTAAATATGTGAGGTTATGAATGTATTAATTAACTAGAGTGTGAGAATCCTTTCACAATTTGTACATATTATCAGATCGTGTTGTGCATATTAAATATATTACAATTTCAAATTGTCAATTATGTCAATGATTCCTCAGTAAAGCTAAAGAAAAGAATTAGAAAACATGCGGGACAGGAGCTATTTTTGTGTCCGTCTTTGAAAAACAAAATATGCCCCTGATGCCACTGTCTGTCCTCTGGCCACAATAAATATCACCTCTTCACGTACGCAAAGTATCTCACCTTCTCCCACAAGTCCCCCACATTCTCATCGTATTATGGGATAAGGCTCACACTCAGACTTGAGGTTTATTAGTTCCATGTGTACCATTTTTTTAAATTAAAAGTCAGTGAACTAAAGAGATAAACTATGACCTGTTCATACCCCCAGCATACAATGATAGGACAGGCATGAGACAATCAGTATACACATTCCTGCTCAAAACAAAGGGAAACAGGGGGTTCACAGCTGTCACTGGTCCATGTCAATCCTAAAACCCAACGGGACACATATCACCAGTTTCTTGATTACGGATAATTACTACTCTGAGTGTTGTTCTCTGGATTCTGGGCTCCGGGCTCCACTGCCTAAGATCTTATTTCATCCTTTCTTTTTCCATACTAGCAAACATTTAAGCAAAAATCAATACAAACTGAGTCTGAAACTGAGTCACCTTCTCATTCTACTTCAGGTTCATAAAATGACAGAGATTCAAAGGCATTTATTCATTTTGCACTGTGTCACTTTTAGTGCAGTGTCTTTAGTACAGTGTGCTGGCAGGACTTCTACCAACATATTTCTCTTAAGGTGCTGTGAGTTATTCTGTGAGTCTTATTGTGGTTCCCTCCACAAGATAAAAGTCACAACCTTATGAAACTGTTGTGAGATAAAGTCATGAAAATTCTGAGAAGCTCTGTAGTTTCCTGGAGAGAATCTGTAAATCATCCCCTTATAATCTTTAAAGGGCCGTTTGTCTGAAAGGCTCTCTGAGTCCCAGCCTTATAGATGTCTGAGGCCTTAGAAAAGGAGCTTAGATTCCCACTCAGGATTTGATCTTTGGCCTAAGGCCCTTTCTAAATATAAGAATCATTTGTCAGAATTGTCTAAGAATGAGAAATAATTTTATTTTTTAATCCAGTACATCTTGGCTTTTTTACATTAAACATTTTCTCCTTAGCGCATATCTATCCTCTTGTTTTGTCAGAAGCAGTGAGAAAACTGTAGGTGTAGCTTTCAAATATTTTGCCTGGAAGTGTGCTCAGTTATATCATCACATTCATTAAGGATATTTCCTAGTATCTACTTTCTGGCAGGTGACAGAACCTCCAAGGTTTCTGCCACATCTTAACACAGATTTCCTTCTCTTCAATTTTCAATATCATCTTTCTTACTTTGAGTTTTCACCGAGAGCCTCCGTGAAGCCCTTCAGGGACTCAGAGGTGACCAGCACCCTCCTCAAGGCCCTTCCAGCTTCCGCCTGCCATCCAGCCCCAAAAGCTCATTCCACATTTGAGGATTTTTAGGGCAGCACCTGAGCTCCAGGTGCCCACACCTGTGACAGCTCATACTCCTGCACAATAAACCACCCCAACATTTTATTACCATGCCCATTCTATGCATCAGAAATCTGGGGAAAGCCTAGATGAACGGCCCTTGTTGGAGTCTCTAGGGCAGTTGCGGTCAGGCAGTGACTGTAGCTAAGCTGGAGTAGGTGGGGGCCGGTCAGGCACTTCTCTCTCCTCACACAGTCACAGGGATTCTGCATGGATGCTTTCCCATGGGATAGTTTGGGCTCCGTTTCCACGTGGCAGCCTCAGGACTCCAGCATGAGTGTCTCAGTGGGCAAGGTGAGAGATGCTTAGTCTTTTCTTTTTTTTATGGATAAATTTACCTCTTTAATTTAATTTTTTATTGTAGTCAACTTACAATGTTGTGTCAATTTCTGGTATACAGCATAGTGATTTTTTATACATACATATGTGTATATGTGTATGTATATGTATATGTGTATATATATATATTCCTTTTTATATTCTTTTCCATTTTAGGTCATTACAACACATTGAATATAGTTCCCAGTCACAGTCTTCTCTTACTTTACCTTGGGGATCGGACAGCATCATACCCATCACGTTCTGTTGGTTATAAGTCATAAATCCATAAACTTAAGGAGAAGGGAATTAAATTCCATACCTGAAGGATGTGTCAAGTTTCTACAACAGAGTTTGGCAAAGTCTCTGCAAAAGGGCAAATAGTAAGTATTTTAGGCTGTGCGAGCCACATACAATCTCTGTTACGTATCCCTCATTATTTTATAATTGTTAAAAAATACTAAAAAAATTCCTAGCTTCTGGGCAGTAAAAAAACAAACAAACGAAGAGGTGGTATAAATCCAGGCTGATTTGCTTCATAGCCTGTAGTTTGGCAGCTTCTGTTCCAGAAGGACACGTGGGATGAAGGCTATTGTTGCTGCAGCCATCTAGGAAAATACAGTATGCCACAACAGCGAGTGTGAAGGGGACGCTCAGGCAAGATGACCACTGAGGCTGGATGTCAGAGAGTACAAAATAAAGTAGAAAATTAGACTCGATGTAAAGGATACTAGACCATGAATACTTAGTAACGCTCATCATCAGTTCTAATGCCCAAATTTATAAAATAGCTTCCAAATTCTGGGGGCTATATGAGGCATTGGGAATATCCAAGTAAGACTAAAACATAGATCCTTTATTTGAAGAGTTTGCATTCTATTAAAGGGACACACACATAGACAGATGACGGTACAGCATGATCAGTGTTCTAGGAAATGTTTATGCAAAGTGCTGTCAGAGATGAGGGCATAGAAGGAAATTTAGTTTTGTCTTAAGGGCTGGCTTCCAAGAAGAGGGGATATTCAAGGATAATTTTAAGTTATTTAGCAGAGAAAAGGAAAAAAGGAAGAAGAAATGCACTATAAAATAGTCATGAAGGTGCATGCTATATTCAGTAAGCTGTGAGTAGGTTAGGACTGCAAAGTTAGAAGAAGTGGTATGGGTGCTGTAAAAAAGTGGATAGGTAGAACCAGTTTAGGAAGCGCCCTCTACAACATGCTAAAAAGATTGAGGCTTTTGACCAGGAGTTTTCAGGTCTTTTGCTTAAATTCTTAGGCTACATCAGAGGTGCTCCAGGATGGAAGAATAAAATTCTGTAGGCAAAACTCTGGGCCCTCCACTCTCTATCACTCCCATCCTTGCTTTGGCCCAAGAAATTCTCTTTTTATCTATGGAATTCATTGCAGAGAAAATGATAAAGACCATTGCTAACAAGATAAAATAAACTGATAGTCACTGCCATATGCAATGAAAAACCATCAAGTTTTAAAGAAGGGGAATGAGGTTCTGAATTATATGTTTTAAAGGGCTGTTCTGATGATCTTGTGGAGAATATGCAGTGTGGAGAAAGCAGACATGTAACGCAGGGACACGAGTCAGGAGTCTGGCAATTTGAAAAAGCTGCAATTAAAGGCAGTGGTGGTGTAGATTTCATAAATGCACTTAGTGCAGAAAGACACTGGATGCGAATAAAAAAGGGGAAGTATAGCCAAAGGATGATGAGTAAGAAAAACTGCAAAATATACTCTGATGCAAATAAAATAAGAAAAGCAGGTTTGGAGTTTGAGGAAGATAATGAAATTGATTATGAACATGTTAGTTTGAGGTATTTTCAGAACAATACTCAGTAAGCTGTTAAAAATACGTATTGGGGGATAAAGCAGAAGTTAGAAAACCTTCATTAGAATTCAGCCAAAGACCTGGGAGTAGATGACGTCCCAATAAGACATGTGTAACAAAAAAGAAAAGTGAATCAAGACTGAACCCGAAGGAGTCAAGCCTTTAAGAGCTAGTGAAAGAGAGTAAAGATAAATAAATAAAGAAATAACGGAGAAACATAGAAAAACAGGAAAGATCAAAGGATCCAAATTAAAACAGAGCCTGAGAAAGAAGTAGTCAACAGAAACAAATTCATCAGAGATGAAATAAGAAGCCACTAGACATTGGAGTGAGAAAGTCATTAGGGAGTTTTGCAAAAAGCTTTAGTAGAAAAGTAAGAAAAGAAGATTTGGTGGGCAATTTCTGAGCCTCCTTGTTTTGATTCATCCTGTATTTTATATTACTTGTTGGACTGACTTATATTGATTTACAAATACAAGTGCAGAAATTAGCTCTGTTAGAAGTCCTCAAAGAAGTAAATAAAATAAATAGCACAGAAAAATTACTAAATTTCAAAATGTGCGATTAAAATTTACATTTAAAATAAATTTCTGAAAATTTTCAAGTTTATTTTTTTCATAAAAATAGTTCCATAATGAAATATTGAAAGAGCATACTATGTAGCTGAAAAAATGTACATTGAATAGTAAACACAGACATTCTGATAAAATTGCTAGATTATAATAAAAGAAAAATATCCTTTGGGCCTCTAGGAAAAGTCACTTGTAAGTGAGAAAAATTAAATTATTATTAGACATTTCAATAATAATACATTTGTGCCAAAGGACAATGAAATAACACATTTAATACTCTAGGACAGAAAACGTGAGCCAATGACTTTATATCCACTGCCTTTTAAATGAAAAGTATATTTTTATAAATATACAAGTACATAGTATTTTCACAAGCACTTCCTTAGGAAATATTATTTCCAAACAAATTTTCTGAGAAATCTTAAAGAATTAGATCAGATTACTAAGTGACAGAAAAAACATCAGCATGCATGATGGTGATGAACATAAAAAATTTTCCTTCAGAACTGAGATTAAATAATGATTATTAAAAAGACACAAGGGGTCATAATAATGGTTATAAAAGAGTAAATTATGACAAACTTATATACTCTGATATATAGAAAGATTATATTCATAAAAAATAAGAAAGGGAAAGAACTGAATGGAAGTTAAAATAAACTTTTGATTGCTTTAAAGTTATTAATTGACACTAAAATTGATTAGTTTATATCAGATGATAAGGGAAAGGAGGGGAAGTAATTGGTTAATAGCTAATTTCCTTATTGCTCATAGGAGGGTACCAATACATAATGAGAGGAACAAAAGATTATTGACTTTATATAGAGTTATTAATGCAAAAATAAATATTTAAATAAAAGTAAAAACCCTCCTAAAGATAAAAGTAAAGGTTGGGTAAATAAATAAGTTATGTAATAAAATGATTATACAAACTAAATAAGATTATTAACACAGACCAAATATAACAATCATATCAATAAGTGCAAATGAGCTTGATGAACCTAGTAAGTAAAAATATTTTTATATTGCTTAGCAAGCAGCATATTGGATAATAAATTGGCAAAGGGATTCAGAAGGGACCAGTCAAATGAAATATGGTATGTCCAGCAATGAGACAGGGCAATAGGATGGTGTGGATGGCATATAATTCTATGCAGATAATTTCTAGTTTGTCTGAGGTAACCACTATTTTGAGTCTTATATTCAATTTCTCCTTTATTGATTTATTTTATAGTATAATTCTTAATTGCACCTATGTGTATTACTTTAGAGCACATTTTTGAATTTTAATTCTTTTCATTTATTTAAAAATCATGTAGTATGTCTTCTTTAGGCCTTTCTTTTCACCTCTGTTAATGCCAACATTTATGTGGGTCTAGTTCATTTACTGTGACTGCTCTGTAATAGTTGTGTGTGTTGTGTGTGTGTGATTGTTTGCGTAAACTTATTCATCCTCTTTTCCATTGTTACCCACGTGGGTTTATTCTAAGTTTTTCCTATTGTGAATAGTGTTATTGTGAATGGATATTCCTGTACCTACATAAAGCAGGGAAATATTCTCATCTTTTTTCACCTGGTTAATTAGGTTTTCCATCTTATGTTTTCACTCATTTGACCTGCCAACTCTGGCTTATTCCAAGTTCCATACCTGCATCGGCCAGTGTGTGGGCCCTCTTTCTGCCCCCTTGGTCTATTTCTGTCAATACTGAAAAACAGCTTAATGACTATGGTTTCATAAGCGCATTTCTCCACTCTAGGGTCCCACCCTCCTATCCAAGATTCAATATTGAATGTAACTATCATTTCTTCTTAGTTTCCTACAATTTTCAACAGTTCTTCAGCTTTTTCTTGTCTTTCAGGATCTTGGAAACTTTTGAAGCACTGGTAAGTTATTTTTCAAATTCTCTCAATTTGTATTTGTCTGATACTTTGCTGAAATTAGACTGTGGTTGTGCTATTTTGGTAAATATGCCCTAGGAATGATATTGTGCTTTTCTGACTGCATCGTGTCACGGAGTTCATGATGATGATGTCATTACTGGGGATGTTGTCACTGGTAACTTGGTCAAGGTGTCTTCTGTGGGCTTCCTCTACTGTAGCATTACTACCTACCAATTTTTAATTAATACATTTTTGGGGAAAGATACTTTGATATGATGCAAATCTCATTTGTCCTCCAGTTTGCACAACTAGGTTTAACGTCCATCAATAGATCTGGTCTAATACTATTATTACTGTGATATTTGCTTAATGCTGATTTTCCATTTTCCTCCCACGTTTATTAATTAAAGTTCTATTATGAAGAAGCACCATCCCTTATTTCCCAACTGAGTATTTATTTATATAAGTATGGATGTGTGACTATTTCTTTTAGTCTGTGGGTTAAATTTCAGTACTATCCTTATTTATTTTGATGCTCAAGGTGTTCCAGTTTGGACTGTTACAAGTGCCTTGAGATTGGTTCCTGTGTTCCTTTGACAAGCCCTTATGCTTCTTTGAGCATTTTCTTATTTTCTGGAACCAGGCTTATTATTTTTCCTGCCTAGCCCTGGAATTAACCACTTCTCCAAGAAGCTCCAGTTCCATTTATTCGTGAATATTTAGACACCACGATACAGATGCTGTATATATTTGGAGGCTATTTTGAAATTGAGAATTGAATCATATATTAAAAAGCAAGACTCACACTTCTCAGAAAAAGATACTTTTATTCTGAGAGGCATATGGAAACTGAAAATGAGGGAGACTCAGATCTTCTACACACATTGAGACCTAGGTTCTTTGAGTGTAATTGTCCACATTATTTTAAATGTTAATTCTCTTTAGTCTCTTGATTAGCATATGTAGATGAATTTATCTAATAAAGTTTATATGATACATATAAACTTCACCATAGTGTGACATCACAGATTAGGGAAAGCTTTTCTCATCTTGGGAGAATCAGGGCAATTTATTATTGCTTATTGACTATTATTGGTGGTGGATAAAAATCCAATCTTATAAGTAAAAGAAAAATAAAATAGATAAATTAAAGAAAGGTAGCTTTTATTTAAAATTTCACATATCCTTGGGACGCATGGGCCTCAACTAGGAGTCTAAACACTTTCGGGACTCCTGCTCTAACTACATTACAGCCTTTTTCTCTGTTGTTGGATTCAGGTTTTGAATGACTTATTGTGGGAACTTGGCTTCTTGCAGCTGCCATGCCTCCTGTAGCATAGCTAAGTCATCAAAAAGGAGCTGCATCTCTTTATTTAGCCAAATAAACAAAATCATGAAGATGGACTATTTGGCATGGCTTGGACTGAACAGGTCAACAGGGATCGGGAAGGATAAAGCTACAATTAGGACACTCACTAGAATCATATATGGTAGAAGTGTGGGAGAAATAATTCCTCTCCAAATGGAGTTTGGTCTCAAAGAATGAGTACCTAGAGTGAAAACCGAAGTCTTTAGTCTTAAACAATAATTTAAAAGATAAGGAAGAATCTATTACATGTGTGTGTGTGTGTGTTTTAGGAAATATTCTGTGCAAATGAAATTGGAACCTGGAAGTCAAGTAGGCAAAGGAAAGCATGATGTATCAGAGGAGACTGGCAGGTAGAATGTAAATCGTGTACAGGACAAGCACTGTGTTAGAGGATGAGGTGCATGTAGCAAGAATATGGAATGTGTCACAGGAAATGAGTTCATGAAGAGTTGTTTTTAAAAAAATTTCTCAATTTTATTTTTTAAATTAAAATATAGTTGTACAATATTATATGTTATAAGTGTACAATATAATGATTCACAAGTTTTAAAAATTATGCTCCATTTATAATTATTATAAAAATGTTGGCTAAAAAATGAAAAAATATTGACTATATTCCCTGTGTCATCAATATATCATTGTAGCTTAGTTTATACTTAATAGTTTGTACCTCTCATCCCCCTACCCCCCTTATGCCCCTCCCCCTTCCCTCTCCCCAGTGGTAACCACTAGTTTGTTCTCTGTATCTGTGAGTCTGTTTCATGCAATTCTCAGAAGTTTGAACTTCATCTTGGAGTTTACAAGATATATTTATATATTTATTTTTGTCTAAACTAGGACAGCAACATTATCAGATTGCATTTTGCTTTTTGCCGAGCAGTCAGGTTGGCAGTGGTTATTGGATGGGTCGGAGGCAGAAAGTCTTTTTTTGGTGAGAGAGGATGAGAGAGCTTCACCTAGGTAATTATAAGGTGAATAAAAGGAAAGTCAACAAGTCCTGCAAGCTTATTTTATTTGAAGGAAATGGTAAGTCAAATAGGAGACCTAGTTTGGATTTGGCCAAATGAGTAAAAGATTCTATTATTCCGAAATAGTGTGATATTCTTCCTCACTTGCCCAAGACTGCCCAAGTCCTCCTGCGTTGTCACAGCATAGGTATTAGTGACCCCTTCCACTCGCAAGTGTCTTGTTTTGGTCATTAGATCTTAGAGAGTAAGACTACAGAAGTAGAAATGGGTTTGAGGAAGAAAATAATAAACTATTTTAGGGTATATATTTGTGCCACATCCAGTTGCAAATGATGATATTAATTTGATAAATGCTCCAGTATACTGTAATTAATTTGCCTATATTGATTATATCAGTTGGCTTGCATTCTGAAGAAGAGATTTGGTGCGTATAAGTGGAATTGTTTGCTTTGCTTTGTTCCTTTGCTACTGGCTGCATCTTCAACTCTAACCAGCTACCTTGTAAATGTACAGAATTAGGCACAAGAGAGCTTGAGTTAGAATATATACATGGATTAGCACCAATCTATTACAATTCTTGAGAAAAAACCTCGCAATCCAAAAGTTCTAATGGTGGTGGTCAGTAGCTGCTTTTGCATGTGAAGTAAAGTATACGTGCAGTGAACATATTTTTCTAAACCAAAACCTTAGGTATTTGGTCTGATAAAATTGTTTTGTGATATTTTTCAATATAAATCACAGAAAATGAAGTAGAATATAGACAGTAAAGTACTATAATTTCTGGAATTTTAATGATTTATATGGAAAAGGATAAAAATAATTTAAAAAATACATTTTTCTTACAATATAGGAAGTTTAGTTCCCATAAGATTTCAGGATACTTTAGGACATATTATTTTATATATTACCTTATTTAATGAATACTTTTAATGTGAGTGATACTGATTTTCTTACTCTCATTTACCCTTTTCACATTCTGTTCTGACCTCTTCCACAGAATATAAAATGTAGCACATTAATTAAAAAATTATATATCTTTTCCCCTGGATTGAATTAAAAATATTTGCTTTGTTAGATTTCCTCCTATATTATGTATATATACTTCTTAGGGGCAAAATGACAAATTAAACCAGAATATCCTGAAAAGAAGCCATTTCTCTGTGAAATTCATCACTCAGCTTCGAGATGTATTTTCAAGTTTCAACAGCTATTTACCTTACAGTTTTATAAATGTTTCTGCTATTTTCCAAAACAGTATTTAAAAAGTTACAGCTTTGCAAATAACCTAAGAATTTTTTAAATGCAAGTACTTAAACATTCTTCCTAATTGTTGCTATGTACCAAATTACACTCTCTTAAAAACCTGATTATTCCAATGAAAAAGTAATAGACATCCTGAAAAATAATGTTAAATATTCATCTGAACCCCCAAATCATTGTGAATTAAATAGTGAACAAATGTGGGATAAATCCAGTTTCAGTGATAGATTATAAAAATAGTAGCTTACGTATTTTTGGTTTTATAAAGAATGTCAGAAAATTTCCTATGTGATTGGTGGTGAATATCTTTAGTGTGTAGGAATGTAAGTTTAAGCTTCAAGAACCCACGGAGGTTGTGAGATGTTAGTCAGAGAGTACTAAGTTCCTATTATAAGGTGAATAACTTAATGTACAGGATAGTGATTATACTTTAACAATATTGTATATTTGAAAATTGCTAAGAGAGTAGACTTTAAATGTTCTCACCACAAAACAGAAAAACAAAACAGTAATTGTGTGAGCTGGTAGATGTGCTAACTAACCTTATTGTAGTAATCATTCTGCAATATATATGCATATCAAATCAGCATATTGTATACCTTAAACTTACACTTACTTATGTCAATTATATCTCAGTAAAGCTGGGGGAAAAGAGGCAACTCAAGTTATAAATAATGCACATTTGCTCATTTGAAAAAAAAAGAATTCATGCATAGAGAATGTTGTGATTTATTCTTTAAAAGGAATAGGATCTATAAGTTGATACACTGTGGTTCTGAAAACAAAGCTGTTGGGTAGATGGTGGGTACTATTGTACCGAGCGAAAAGGGCATTTCAGAATAGTAAGAATCAGAGAGAAGTGAGAAAGAACAGGCAGGAGAGAGCAGAGTGAGTTGATGCAGAAAAAGGAGGCAAAGAAAGTAGCATGAGAAAACACATGACAGGCAGGGCAGGAGGAAGTCAAAGATACAATTGGACTGATACAGGTCTGGAAGACAGGGTGGGAAAAAACATAGAAAGTGTTGCTAAAGTGTGATTTCAGACAATAAGCAGTGGAAAAACCTGCTTCAGAAATGAAGAGATACATGGTCACATTTTTAATGTGGGCTTTATTCCATTTAAGATGGTAAAATAAGATCCCTGTAGCCAAAACTGAGCTCTCTAGGGGGTCATATGATTGAAAACTACACTTCCCTTAGAAACGAAGAGAATTCCTATTATATGAGAAAGGCACATATATAGAACATGCCTAGCTGTTCTTCCCTCTCTTTTCCATAGCAAATCTCACAACACTTCTCATTACAGGGCTTTGGAATGGCCACTGCCGACCAACAATCTCTTTCCCTTATCTATGCTGAATCTTTAAGCTTGCACTTGTCAAAGTAACATAATATAATTAAATTACATGGCTAGAAAGGCATCAAATAACACTGGGCTCGTGACCTGCCCACAATAATAGAATCTTTGCTTTGGAACCTTCCCAAATTTTGATCTACAGCATGGCTGGAAACAGAACCACTGGGAGAGGTTTTAAAAAGCAGGGAAAATTCTTAGGTCCAACATTTGGGCATTTTGATTCTCTTTTTTTTAAATTTTCTCAATCGACTTTCTAAGATGAGTGTTATGAATTGAATTGTGTCCCTCCCAAATTAATACAATGAAACCCTTTCTTCCATTACCTAGAATGTGACTGTATTGGGAGATGGAGCCTTTAAAGAGTTAGGTTAAAATGGGTCATAAGGGTAGGCTCTAATCCAACTTGACTGATATCCTTATAAGAAGAGAATTAAACACAGACAACATTCACTGAGGGATGACCCGTGAGGGCACAGAAATCTTAGGTCTCAGAAGAAATCAAGCCTATGTTGATCCTAGAATTCTACCCTCCAGAACTGTGGTATTTTTTAACAGCAACCCTAGTAAACTAACACAGTGAGAAACATTTCCTAGTTCAACACATCGCTTTAAAATGCAGAGATTTTCACTGACAAACCACTCCGCTTTTCAATAGGTTTATGTATTCTGCCTTCCCCTACTCCAAGACTATGTTTTAGAGGTAAAATTGTCATAAAATCAAGCCAAGACTTTATCAAAGGCTTTGTTTTTGAATGACACGTGTAGCGGATGTTTTTATTGTTGGAGTCGCCCATCAATACTACATTTTCTGTCTTTGTCTATTGTATATCGTGAATTAGCAAAGCATGATCTTTGTCTCCATTTCATTGCATATGTATATTTACAAAAATATAATGCATAGCATGTTTTACAAAAAAATTTCCTACTTACTTTCCTGTTCATCTTATCCAAATATATTCCATTATACTTTATCTTGCTAATGATTTTCACTAAGTGTAATTTCTTTTTATGTAATACTAGAATTACTTCCTACCTTTCTTTTGAATTATGTATTACTTTGTGTTGCTTTTGAAATCTGCTGTTTTCACATTTTGTATAATTTCATGTTTAACATCCATATTCTTCTTTGGTGTATAGACATCTGATGATATAATTGTTTCTGGTTCTCTAATTATACTTTTAAGTGAATTAATGGGAAACTTGTTCATTGTTAGGATTTTAAATTTTTTACAGCCCCTTCCTTCCGTTCCCACATCGTTAGTGAAGTTCTATATAGTACAACTTTCATGCGTATATCTGAATATATTTCTCCCTTTAAAATCAGATCTACAAATATTCAGATCAAAAAATGTATTCTTCATAATCATTTTCTCAATAACTTTGGGGGGATGAGTGTCCTCATCCTTATTTTACAGATATGAGAATGTGGTGAAGATAATAGATTTATGTCAAAGAGTGGAATTACTCCCCCAAACTAGGAGTAATATCATTTAAGAATCCTAAAGAAAGATAACAGTTCAGCAAGGCACATATGACTCAATTGGTCATATCCGTGAATCTAAACAAAGATTTTTTTAAATTAATAAACAATATTTTTAGTGACATCCATAAACCATACCAGCATCTTCCAGTTTATTTTCAAACAGGAAAGATAACCCAATATCCAACGAGACACAGATGTGTGTGCCTGTCTATGCATTCAGACACACGTGAATTACAATTTTTACATGTTTGGGTTTTGAACTATCTACCATGCTTGTTTACCTGCTGAATATGTGATTAGCCTTCAGAACTCAGACTGAGTATCATCTTTTTTTATAAAGCTTATACTGACTGTCCCTTACTATCGATGACTACTACTTTCTATGTGAAACTTTGTGTTGGTTTTGAACATTTGATCCTGTTGCCTGTATTTATTTGCAAGACTGTGTTTTTTCATTAGACCATAAAATCTCCTCGAGTGTAAGAACTTATTCTTCTTTATGTATTCAGTATTTAGCACTATGTTTGGCAAATAAGTACTAAGCAAATGTGTTGGATTAAAGAATAGATGTATATGAAACAAAGTCTTTAAATATGAGCCACAGGACTATGGTTTTTGCAGGGATCAGACAATCTAAAAATTGTGTGCTTGCATTTTTGCATTGAAATTGAAGTACACTAATGCTCGTAATTGTTGAGAGATGGAGCAGGGCTATTAGAAACAATATTGAGTATAATGCATTTGGATCATACCTCATTTTTATGCCCCAGTGCCTACTACAATAGCAGTAAGTGTAAATGAGTAATGGATAAAAAAGATGATCGATGTGTTTATTTATTACTGAGAAAATAGGAACAATTAGGGCTTTGTCTGAGATCATATGGAGTCTTAATATATTTTTGAAATTGCTAGAAGTGTTAAATAACAAATATAGAGTATGTATCCTGTTGGTTTTTTTAAAAAATGTAAAATTTCTGTAATAAATTTGTTTGCTTATCTCTCACTCGGGACAATCAGTACATAGGGTGAAAGAAAAATAATATATCTATTTGGATACTAATTGCATTTTCCTAAAAGAGCTAGAATTCTTTGCCAAGATTCTGAGGGACAGTAGTGTCACAACCAAGTGTACATAAGGGCAATTTAACTGAAACATCTTCAGTATTTCTGATCGCTGGTGATAATCTACTTGATTAATGAGCATCTGTGTCCTTGCTCAGTGCTCATGTGTGTTCCTTTTGCTTTGCTACACGATACCAGGGGATGACTTTTGCAGATGGAGGATAAATATTCTTCAGTCAACGATATAGAAAATGAAGTTAAAAAGGAAGGAGAAAACTTTGTAATACGATTGCAGCACATTTGCATTTCATCATCATTTACGTGCTTCACTTTCTGTATATTTCTAACTAGCAATCTGTATTTCTGCTGTCAGGAATCTATGCATTGCAAACTCAGACCTGTGTGAAATGATGAAATTTTGCTTCCTGAATTTTAAATGCAAAATCTGGCATGCTTATTTGCATGTGAGTAAGTTTGTGGTTAAGCCACATTTCTCTTCAGTGATGTTCAAAAACATTTAATTATGAACCAAGAAAAATAAAATTTAAATAAATCAAATTGATACTTTTTTTTACACAAATTAGTTGCATTTTGGGTTGTTTCCTCCTGTTTGCTTTAGCAAACATTGTTTCCTCACCATCTCCCATCCATCAGTCTCCAGTCTCTGCATTTGGGTCTCACACAGTCTGTAGCACCCTCACCCTTCTTTTCTTTACCATTCAAGTTCTCCATATTTTATAAGATTGAACGTTTGCTTTTTCTTCTTCCCAAAAGCCTTTCAGAAACGTTTCAGTCCTACATACATTTTCTTTTTGCCCCTGCAGTCAGTCCTCCTTACTACTCCTTAGTTGTTCTAAATAAATATGTATCTTATGTCTCTACAATAGTAATGAGGCTTTTAATGACAAGGGCTATGCCTTCTAATTTTTCAGTGTTTTAAGTTTCATTAAACTGAATAGTAAGAACAAGATTCAACAGATATTTTTGAACTGAAATAGATGGACCTTGAAAAATGCACTTTATATTAGAAAAGCTGTTATCAAAAGCTTTATGAAAAATAATTTAAGACTGAGGAGGGATAAAATTATCACGGCAGCTTAACAGAGCCTACTAAATTGGGAGCTGCCGTTGTGATTACAGAAATTGCATACCCCAATGAGGAGATTAATATAGAACACACTGTTTTGGTTATCTTTTGCTGAATAACACACCTCAAAACTTAAACTAACAACAGCCATTTGTTGTCTTTCGTGGTTTTATGATCTGTCTGAGCATGTTTGAATAGATCTTCTGTTCCACGTGGCATTGACTGGGCCTGCAGTCACCTGGAAGCCACCTTTATTGATCCACCCGAGGTGGCTGACTCGTGTGCCTGACAGTTCAGTAATGACTGCTGGCTGGGGACTCAGCCGAGCTTGTAACTTAAGGAGCCATCGTTCTCACCTGGGTGGCCTTTCCCTGTGGTTTTAAGGATAGTGGTGTCTCCCTCCTTCTTAGCAGAGGGGACCGCAATCTGCAGCTTAGATTTTCCACAGAATAACAATTATATTCTAAAACAGAGTGTTAGAGTGTGTAAAGTAGAAACCACAGATCTGTTAGGGGTTCAGCTTTAGAAGTTACACAACGTGACTGCCACCACATTCTGCTGGTTAAAGCAAGTAATAAGGACAGACAAAGAGAAATAATAGATACCATTTCCTAATAGGAGGAACTTGCTGTCGTCCTTAATCAGAAACATCATCTCTTTGATTTTCAACTAAAATCCTGGACATTCACTAAATGACTACCTAATTAGCTGATACTTTGAAGTTAGGCTTTTCAACTTTAAAAAGTTAATGTAAATGACTGACCTGGATTCTCCATCTTGCAATGTTAAATTGCTCTTAGATGATTAAAATACTATTTTCAGCGACGAATATTTTGTAACATGAATGTGGTTTATCCGATTTGTGTAAAACAAGTATAATTACCTCTCTTCCTACACTTGCACTATCATATATATAACTTTAAATTTTTGGTCATCTTTACACCCCTCCACTGAAGAAGACAAATGCCAGAGACTTCTTATAGATTGTGAATCCTGTATGGTGGTCCCAGACAGCTCATCAAGCAGCAGCACATATCTTTAAAAGCTAGACTGGTTTCAGGTAATTGCCTATGTTTTTGTGTCCGGTTTGATGGGCCGAGCTGACATTTTTTCTGAGATTCCCATGAAGTCCGCTAAGGTGATTTGATGTTAATAGCTCTGTGAGTCCCTAAAATGTTAGGATATCATTGTATAGAAATCACAGAAAACAAAAAGTACCATCAGAAGGCTTCAGTGCTGAACTGAGAGTTAGCATATATTATCAGAGTTAGCAGTATAAAGAAAATGGTTAATTATTTGTGGTTTCTTATAAAAAGACTACCATGGTGGCTGGACTTAGAAAAATAGCATTTTTCCATCAGCACCTATAAACCAAATACTATAAAGATTGTTTTAAATTTTCTTTTAGACTGACCTTATGACTTAAAATGTACACTTTAGAGAAAAATATACAAATAACTATATTATAATACTTATATATAATTATTGGATATATTACTAGCTTAGGGAAACAAAAACACCTTATTAAACTACTTTTATAATTCATACTACATTTTTATCATTTAGTTTTTTAAATTCTTCATTTTGAAATAAATTCAGACTTACAAAAAGCTGCAAAATTAGTCACAGTTTTCTTATACACCTGATATTCAGTCTCCCAAAATGTTAAAGTCTTACATAAACACGGTATGATTATCTAAGCCAGAACATTAATAGTGATACAATACTGTAAAGTAATCTACAGGCCTTGTTTAAATAGTATTAATTGTCCCAGTATACAATATGAGATCACAAACTGAATTTAGTTATCATGTTCATTGAGCTTCTTTTAATCCCAGAAAATTTCTTAAGTTGAAGTCATTGCTATCTGTGGTGAGAGAGTGAAAAAAAATTTTCTGAAAAGATATGCGACGTTACTATTTTTTACAGCGTTAATTCCCCTTCATGTATTAGGATCCCCAAAACCTTGCAAAATTGCTTTTCAGTCCGCAAAATAGCTTCTTACAGATAAAAGATATCCAAGGTAATTTAACCATTTCAAGGACATAAGTCTGGCCACTAGATGACAATAGAGTCCTTTTCTATTTGTCAGGATTTCTTTCAGTCTTTCGGTTTAAGGACTACCACTGATGGCATCTTAAGCAAAGGCTTTATAATATTCTAATACTATTTGGAGATGACACATTGTCTTATAATTATCTGTTTTCGTGTGTGTCTCCCCTGTTACACTGTGAAGTACCTCATAAAACTGGTCATCTCTTATTTATTCTTACATTCATGATATCCAATACTACGGCCAATACATAATGATTGTCAGTACATGCTTAGTATATGCATTGAATAATGGATATATACTCAATATATATATCCATTATACCTTTAAAAACAACTGTCAAACAAAATAAGGATTAATTAGTTGCCAAATGTTTTGTGAATACTCTCTGCCATTTCATGCTGTTTCTCAACAGAATTGAGAGTTATATTTAAACCAGTCCTTTACAGACCGGTTTGGAGTTCTTTATTGGTCGGACGCTCTGGAAAACAATGCTTAGTGATTGTTGAGTCCTAGTATTGGAGGGACTTTGACTCCTGCGATCCTCTTCATCATCTTTCAGCCAATGGTGACAATAAAATCCAGGTTCAGATCAGTTAAATGTAAACAGAAGTACACTGTGGGCTTCTTGTGGCGCTTTTGCTTTTTTAACGTAGACTTCATCTCGTTCCGTTTTACCTTTCCATTGAAGTGAGTGCCATATTTATAATGAGCTTTACAACGAGCTGCTGCATTAGACATCTTGTGGATCATGGGAGACACGAGTGAAAGCCAACTACAACAGTCAAGGTCAAAGGTCCACTTTTATTGAGCTACTGAAGAAATGACAGCAATTGCCTACATCTGGAACGTTTGTGAGGTACATACAGCCCTGTATGTTTGTGCCACTGTATCTGGGCTTTCTGTTTCTTGAAAGCTTGATTCATTCCAAACGGATTAAAAATCTATAAGTAATTTGGAAGGTAATGCTTCTACTCTTTATTAGCCAGCTTTTAAATTCCATGAAGCAGCCACCATGTTTATCTTTACATTAACTTTTAGTCATTAGTAGAAGGCCTTGTACATATTAGAGGAGTGAAAAATATTTGCTTAGTAAATTTATGAATGAATGATTTCTGAAATTCCTAGGCAAAGCTTATTTTGAATTGAAGTAGTCTCTTTTTAAGATCGCATTCTTACTCAGAAATAAATAAATATATAAGTAAATAAATAAATATTTCAGGAATCAATAAAAATTACAAAATGAAAAGACAACCTACTGAATGGGAGAAAATATTTGGAAATGATATAGCTGATAAAGGGTTATTATCCACATATATAAACCTCTTATACAACTCAACATGAAAACAAACCACCCAATTAAAAAATGGGCAGAAGAACTAAACAGACATTTTTCCAAAGGGGTAATGCAGATAGCTAGCAGCTCCATGAAAAGGTACTCAACATTGCTAATCATCAAGGAAATGCAAATCAAAACCACAATGAGATATCACCTCACACCTGTCAGAATGGCTATCATCAAAAAGAACATAATTAACAAATGTTGGCAAGGCTGTAGTGAAAAGAGAACCCTCCTATGCTGTTGGTGGGAATGTAAGTTGGTGCAGCCACTGTGGAAAACAGTAGGGAGGTTTCTCAAAAAACTAAAAATAGAACTACCATGACCCAGCAAGTCCACTCCTAAGTATATATTTGAAAAAAAAACAAAAACAAAAACAGTAATTTGAAAAGATACAAGCACCTCAATGTTCATAGCAACATTATTTACAGTTGTCAAAATATGGAACCTAAGTGTCAATCAACATATGATGGATAAAGAAGATGTGATATATACAATGGAATACTACTTAGCCATAAAAAAGAATCACATTTTGCCATTTGCAACAACATGTATGACTTGGAGGGTATTATGCAAGTGAAATAAGTCAGACAGAAAAAGAGAAATAGTGTACAATATCACTTATATGTGGAATCTAAAAAATATAACAAACACTTGAATATAACAGAAAAGAAGCAAACTCACAGATATAGAGAACAGTGGCTACAAGTAGGTAGAAGGGAGAAAAGAGGAGCAATATAAGGGTGGGTATTAAGAGGTACAAGCTATTAGATATAAAGTAAGCTACAAGGATATACTGTACAACACAGGGAATATAGACAATGTTTTATAATAACTGTAAATCAAGTATAACCTTTAAAAATCATGAATCACTATATTGTTCACCTGTAACATATATAATATTGTACAACAAATGTACTTCAATAAAACATTCATCAGAAGTGATACTTGCTTTTTAATTTTTTTCCTGCGCATGACTTTAAAGATTGCCTATGGTCTACCAGTTATTTCTTGACTAATTAATAATTGTATATTCTGATTGAACTGTCTTCAGTAAATATAGAGTAGTGAAGCCTCCCATCATCTCTACACTGATAATAAATGATACCTGACTTTGTGGCTTAACCCAAGACTGTTGGGATAAAAATGCCAAACCATCTAGATTTATTAAATATTCCACTTATTAAGGGTGAGTAGAGCAGTTTCTCCTTTGTTATCTTTATTCAGAAAAGCTTGGTGCATGAAAGGTTAATAGGTAAAGCAGATATGGGAAGATATACGTTAGATGTTGATTCTGAGATGTGTTAGGGTAACAAAAGAAGCAGCAGAAAATTAAATGCTAGAGGAAGCATTTACCATTTTTTCTTGTATTCTTTCAATATACATTTATTGCACAAAATACATTTGACATTTTTCAGTGTCAACAAATCAAATAAGTAAGTTATAGTGCCTTTTAGGAGACTGGGCAATACAAAGTTCCCACTGGGTCAATAATTTTTTTTCTAGGAAACAGGAGCTAAGTGCTAAGGTGCATCTAAGAATGGAAGCATACAACAGCCCAATGCCATTCTGGTTGTTGATCAATGCCAGTAAACAGACTACAGGAGGATGTGGGGAGGCTAAAAAACTGAACCAAATATGTAAACCAGAAGTTAGTGAGACAGAAACAGCATTCGAACTGCTTGATGGGACTTTCTATCCTATTACCTCTGATCTTTGAAGAATATTTAGACCCACCCAGTTGGATTTAGAGTGAATGTAACAGTTTTCCTTTCTTTTCTTAGATAAACGAATTGCTGAAAAATAAAGCATAATGAAGATTCTTCCCAGAATTTGTCATTCTGTTACTTAAATTTAATGACTTGATTTTTATAATAGACTTATTTTTTAGATCAGTTTTAGAATTACAGAAAAAAAGTGAGCAGAAAGTACAGAGTTCCCCGTATAATTCCTTGTTCCTACATGCACAGTTTTTCCTATTAACATCTTACATTAGTGTGGTACCTTATTACAATTGATAGAGCCATATGATACATTATTATTAACTAAAGTTCATCATTTATACTTGGATTCACTTTTTGTGTTGTACCTACTGTCTGAGTTTTGACAAACATGCAGTGACACGTATTCACTATTACTTTACTGGATGGAATAGCTTCATGTTCCCCAAATCCACTGAGCTCCACCTCTGCATCTCTCTCTGCCTCTCCCTCTGTAACTCTGGCAACCACTCATCTTTTTACTTTCTCTATAGTTTTGCCTTGTTTAAAATGCAATATAGTTGGAATTATAGAGTATATAAGCTTTTCAGATTGACTTTGACTTCCTTCACTTAGCAATATGCGTTTAAGTTTCCTCCATGTCTTTTCATGACTTGATAGCTCATTTCATTTTAGTGCTGAATAATATTCCGTTGTCTGGATGTACCACAGTTTATTTATCCATTCTCCTACTGAAAGATATCGTTGAGTGCTTCCAACTTTTGACAATGACAAATAAAATTGCTATAAACCTCTTGCACAGGTTTTCAGGTGGTGTATGTTTTAAACTCCTTTGGATAAATATTGAAGAGTGCAGTTGTTGGATCATACAATAAGAGTATATTTAGTTTTGCAAGAAACTGCCTAACTGTCTACACTTTTGCATTCCCACCAGCAATGAATGAGAGTTCCTGTTGTCTACATCCTGGCCAGAAGTTGGTATTATCAGTGTTTTGTGTTTTACCCATTCTAACAGATGCATAGTAATAACTCATTGTTATCTTTGTTTGTAATTCCCTGGTATGATGTTGAGCATCTTTTCATATGCTTATTTGCCATCTATATATCTTCTTTGGTGAGTTTTCAGAACTTTTGACCAGTTCTTAAGTGGGTTGTTTTCTTATTGTTGAGCTTTAAGAGATCTTTATATACTTTGGATACCAGGACTTTATCAACTATGTATTTGCAAATATTCCCCCCCCCCTCTGTGTTTTGTCTTTTTTGTTTATTTGTCAATGATTTATTCTTCAAGAAAATAAATTTGAAGACCAACAATATAACAATTTTAAGCTGTATTCATAATTTGTAGAGATTGTCCACAGTAATAAAACATTATGTCACTATAATTATTTATATGGCTAAGGAAATATAACAAATAATAAAATTAATAATATAACTATTTCTGGGAAAATTATCTCCCATTATTTGAAATAATTTCTGAAAAATTGTGTGCTTTGTGGTAGTGATGGCTATTGGTATTGTTGATTAATAGAGGTAAAGACACAAGATGCTTCTAGGGTTTATTAGAATATAATGTTGTCATAACTGGTTTGTAACTATGAACGCTTCCTTGTTTCTAAACATATACATGGTAAGCTGAGGCTTGCAACTTTTTCACAGTGTTGCAGATGAGAGTAGGTTTCATGAACTATTGATAAACAACCTTTTTAATATTGAAAAATAAGAAATATAATAATGCAAAAAGTGTTAATTCTATGTAATTTATACTAACTGGCCCAATTATTGATTGATTTTGGTCAAGTAACTGAGAATACAGCTATATTAAGCAGGATTCCCTGTTGCAAGGCAAGCTAGCTGTCTCTGGCTGATTTAAGGAAACCAAATAAACATTGTAACATATTCATTGCTCAGTGCGACAGAGACAGATAGCTATTGAACAGATTTTGTACTTTCTATTCTACTGAATGAGATGTTCCTGAGAAATTGCTATACATTTTGGATTAGATCTCCTTTCACCTGTGAATCCATGTCGGTCTGGTACCTGGATCTCAGCAAGGAACGTGAGCATAAGTGATGTGTGTCACTTCATGGAAAGGCTTTAAAAATAGGGGAACTTCATTCTCGTTTGTTCTTGCTTTAACAGCAGATGCTGACAAAGTCCTCTTGGTGATACAGCATCAAGATGGAAACGGCCCAAGCCATCCAGTGACCAGAACACCCTTGAAGCTTACTGAGTTGGTGAGAAATTAACTTGTATGTTTTAAACCACTGCAGTTTTGAGTGTTTTGTTCAAGCAGCCACAGTTATCTTAACTGATATATGCATAGATATGCTGGAATTCTAGCTGATCAGACTTGGAAAACTGGCAGCAATAATGGAAAAGTAAAAGTGAAAACCACAGCCTAGTCTCACCACTGAATCAGTTGGGTGAAGATACTTATGTTTTCATAGCTGAACACTGGGAACTGTGGCTTTGATTGCCGTTGGCGCTGGACGCTGGGTTTGGCTACTGGCTCTGCTGCCCCGGGACACCAGGATACTTGAAGTTGCTGAAGTCTCTGCAGTTACTGTTAGAATTTGCTTTCTATCACCTTTGAGTTATTATGTAAATAACTTCTGACTCAAAGTCCCAGGTAGAATTGGATGTGCTTGTGTCACATATAGGTGTCAGGCTGCAATGTTGGGTGTTGGAAGGTTCTGGAAAAATGAGTATCTGCCCTTTTCAGCCTTCATAATGGGAGGTGATCACCTAGACTCCTATGCTGGAGAGTCATCTGATTATCAGTAGATTATTCAGATGCACACTAAGCTAGCATTTAATTTTGAGAAGTATACTAGTTATTTATTATTATACATCAATTTTGAGAAGTGTACAAGTTATTTATTACTGCATAACAAATTAACTCACCATAGGAAAGACTGAAACAATAAGTATTTTGTATCTCACAGTTTCTATGAGTTAGGAATTCATGAACAACTCAGCTGAATGGTCCCATCTCACGGCCTCTCATGAGAGACCTGACAGGGGCTGCAGGAATCTGCTGGCTTGACAAGAAATGGAGGATCTGCTTCTAAGATGGATCACTCACAGATCTGTTGGCAGGAAGCATCAGTCCCCGGTGATGCGGGCCTCTTCCTTGGCTACCATGTGTCCTCATGACATAGCAGCTGGCTTCTCCTCGACTGAGTAATCAGGGGAGTGGGAGAGAGGCAGATACCACAATTTCCTTAATGACTTATCCTCATGAGGCATCCACCATCACTTCTGTCATATTTTCTAGGTCACACAGATCAAACATGCGACCAGCGTCACAGAGGACTACACAGTGATGTGAATATCAGAAGGTAGGGATCATTGGGTGCCATTTTGGAGTGTGGCCATCATAGGAAGAGTGGAATTCATTTAGTCGCTGTATACAATTTCCATACAGAGTTCTAATCATGGAGTCGGCACGTTTCAAAAGAAAGGAGGTTATTTTATTGGTCCAGGTACCACCAAATATTCCTCTGAGTTTAACTCTTTAATTGATGTATCTACTGATTTCTGGGATTCTAATCAGTTTTGGTGGGAAGAATAGCTTTTATTCAGCCTTTTAAAATGAGTGTTAAAAACATTGCTGATCACTTCCTTCATATTTCCAAGGCAATATCAAGCAAATAGGCTGGTGAGGACTGGTAAGAGTGAAGAAGTGAGAAGGAAGTTGATGCTGTTCGGTGGTCTGGATGACAGTTTAAACACATCAGGTGATGCCAATGCCTGAGGGGGGGGAAAATACAGAACTATACTGAGTAGCCAAAATAAATGATGGCCATTTAGGACCAAGGGTTACCTCCTTGCCCTTTCCTGATGTGAAGTATGTATTTTGGGAAAATGCCTGCAGAAGAAACAGTGCTTAGTCGGAGCAGAGTGAACAAGGAAAAATGTAGAAGGATAAGTGGCATAAAGTGAAATGGGGGACCAGATCATGTATGGTTTTATAGACAATTGCAAAGACATGGAATTTTACTTTACTATTAGAAGATTTTGGATAGATTTCAGTAAATGAAAAATGTTAAAAATGCTTTAAGGAATAAAGGTAAATGCAGAGAAATGGAAAAAGAAGAAAATGAATTAATAGAAGCAAGAAATGATGATTAATTGAACTGTAATAATATCTTGGAGTTGACAAGGGGAGGATGAGGTACTAGATATATTTTGATGGCAGTTAACATAATTTACTTCTGAACTGGATGGGAGGTGTGAGGGAAAAAGATAAGTCACAGATGACATTAGGATGTTTGCCTTGAGCTCCTAAAGTAAAGGAAACATTTTTAAAGAAAAACTGTCTTTTATTAATCATGAGGAGAATCAAGAGATTGGTTTTGAACCTGTCACATTTATAAGTTAAGCTAAAAATCCAGAAAAATTCCGAATAGGCAATCTGATACACCAAACCTGAGCATTCTGAGGGTTACAAGAAGAGGAAGGAGAATCAGAAAAAAATACTGAGTATGACAAGGTGGAGTCTCAGAAACCAACTGTAGAAAGTGAGTCAAGAGAATAGAACCATTAAATTGTGCTAAAAGGTTGAGTATGGTGAGAACTGAGTTTTCTTTAGTCACTAACTCACTTGACAAGTTTTGTTCTAGATGAGTAGAGATTACAATCCTGCTGGAGTGAGACCAAAGAGAATTGGAAAAGATGAATAAGAAGGAGCAAGGAACTGTGCTGTACAGGAGAGTAAATATAGAGGAGGAAGAGAGAGAGAGGGAGAGAGAGAGAGAGAGAGAGTTTCGTCTGTTTGCAAAAAGGAGAACCCAAAGGCCATGTAGAGGTGTTTGGTATCTAATTAGTTTGTGAAGTTGAGGCTCTTTATTTATACTTACTATTTACTTATTTAATCCTTCCTTGGTTTTCATTGAGGGATAGTTTACATGTAACTAAATTTTCATTCCAAGCAGCTGAGACAAAATAGAAGTAAGAAAAAGACTGATTCTGTTGAAAAGTCATAAGAAATTCTCTTAAAAAACTCACAAATACATGGTATGTAGTTTAAAAATTTAAATACAAGTCTTAAATGTTTCAAAGTTTTATTCATGTATTTGTCCATCAAAAATGTTGTTTTAGGGACAACAAATTCAGGATTTCAGGGTGGGACAAATTCCACTGGCTTCTGGTACAGAGTTTCTCAATCTGTGAGCCATGGGACCCCTGGGTATTTTGGTTAGGAGTCCACAAAATCTGGTAAAAGCATTTCATTGTCTGCAGACCAATAAATGAAGGCATTGTACCTTTAATATGTGATATAATAATGATATAAAGATTTGGAACCACAATTTACAGCCATAAAATATGCATATCTAGCCCATTCTTAGTCTGATTAATTTATAAATTCATCCAACCATACTCTTTGAGTTTCCAATTTTGTACAAAGCAATGTACACAAATGAAAAAAATGCATTAATCCTAAAGAGTTGTAATTTGTATGTTGTGCATTGAAATAGGCTTTCAAAGTTATCTGAATAGAGTTTTATTGGGATCTGGTATCTTTCTGCAGGAGACAAATTAGTTCAGAGCCTATCTTGACTTATATAGCAATTGCTTTTTCATCAGTTAGAAGTTACAATTTACTACACTTTCTTACTTGCATTATCTTGGTTTGGGAATCAATATTAGCAACAAGACACTCTGATCATGAAAATCCTAGTGTTCACTGCCGAGATAATAGCCAAGAAAGGGGACAATCCTTACCTGAGAAAAAACGCACACATAGCAGCTTTTGTCTTAGCCAGCAGAAAAACAGGAAATAGATGAGTTTCCTTCTCTTTGTTCCCACAGCTTTACAATTGTTTCCCTGCATACAATATAAAGCAGATAAGTTTCTGATTACACAGAAATTGATTCATGTTATTTAGGGGATTACATTATATTTTTAGGATTATATCATGTTACATTTTTATTGTGAACATTTGTACAATAAAGAATGGCTACATCTTAAAGAAAAAATTCAATACACATTGACTTAATTCTTTGAAAATGATAATAAGCATTTCCTATTATTTATAGGGAACATTGTAGTTCCTACATTTAATTTATTCTTTAACTTGCTATAATTTGGATTCCTCTCTCAGCATCCTAGCTGTCTAAACAGCTTTTAATAAAAGTTGCTGTTGAACTTCTAACTCTCTCCTTCTCTTTGCTTTTAATTTTTAATATCCAGGGAAAGTGTCTGGCATTTTACACTTTCTACACAACTCTTCCTTCTGAGGACTTCCTACTGTCCCAGCTTCTATGACACCACCACTGCCAAATCTCCTACCTTTCTGAGTCATCTTTCTCGGTTTCTTACTTATTTATCTTCTTAGATTTTTAAAAAAAAATTTATAATTTTTTGATTTTTTTGTTTATATTATTTCTTGATCTTTAGATATTTTTTAATTCTAAAGGCTTTTGCATTCAGGTGATTTTTTTTTTTTTTTTACATTTAAAAAACTCTACCAGTTTCTTAACTTTAACTACTTTAACTTTGCATTTCAATCACCTAGGGAGATTTTTACAAAACAGGATTACTTGCCCCACCCAGAGATGTTGCTTCAGAATTTCTAGGGTGGGTCCTGGGTGTTTATATATTTTTGTAAAAACTCCCTAGGTAATTTTAAAGTGTAGCCAGATTGGAGAACCAGGGTTATTTACATTCTCCCGGAGTGACCTCATCCACTCATAAAGCTTCAACTACCTGCTCTACACAGAGGTCATAAATATGTATCAGCTGCTCCAGCTTCTCTCCTGAGCCACAGGCTTATTATAGATAATTGCTCAGTTTGGATTCCTTCCTTCCTTCACTCCCTAAATGTGTCTTGTTGCTGCCAAGTGCTAGGCGCTCTGCTGGACAAAGGGATTCAGAAAAGAGCTAGCTGCTCTTCCTGCTCAGGGGACTGAAGTCATATACGAAATGAAGACAAACAATTAGACAACCAAATACTGCGTTGTCATAGCCAGGACAGAGGAAGAGGAGAATGCAGGCTACACACCTAATCTCCATTAGGCAGACTTTTAGAATTTGGGGGAATTTTGCCTCAGGTATGTACAAAAGATAAATTATGTCTCAAAAAATGGAAATATATCTTCCAGGTACAAAAGATGTGGTGATGTGGGGAGGAGAGGATTATTCACAAGAATAGGGACCATTAAAAAAAAACCTGAGGTCTTTGGAGAAGTACACGGTTTTCTTTGGTAGAACTTTTTCCTCTTCCTGATTTCCCAGTGAAATAGTGTTATTTCAAAACCAGACTTCATAGAACAACTATATCAATCAGTTAAAGGGTTTTAGTCAAGATTTATGTAGAAAGTTTTATATTTATGTCCTCAAAAACAAAATAATATGTGGAAGTTACATTCTAAAACACAGTTGGTAAACTCAGATTCATGTGTAGATATTTTAAAAACCACATTGAATATAAACAAAGGGAACATACATCTTCACTGCTGCTGGTCCTGAGAGGGGCTGTCACACTCCCACATGCAGTCTGTGACTCTCTGTCACTGTGCACTTTCTCATCATCTTGAGTATTTCATCTCTTTCATATTTAGCTTCTGCTTTTGCGAGAGTTGTGAGAGTAATGTGTCACAAAGTTATTTCAAAAAACGTTGAAAAGAATTCATAAAGAAAATAGCAAGGGCCACGACGAAAGGGACTAAAATGGAAGCACCACAGCACCGTCCAAAGAAAATGACTCCCAGGAACTAACACAAGCAAAGCTGCATTTTGCAGTTCTTCCATGCTAGAGCGTCGACCATGTGCCCTGAAGACCTCCCAGCCTGTCATGTCATAGAAGTCTTTCGGATGCACCCAGATAACGGAGACCGGAGTTCCTCCGAATCTGATAATCAGCCTAACACGTTCCTTTCAGCACTCAGCTATTCAGCATCATACACGTTCTTTTACAGATTTGGGGGATTAGAATTCACAAATCATGCACTTAGCCTATTCATGGTGTATGATTCAATCTTCTTTATTCACAAAGTTGTGCAACCATCAGTCACCACAATTTTAGATTTTCATTTCCTCAAAAAGAAAACGCACCCTACTTAGCCCCCAGCTCCTAAGTAATAACTAATCTGCTTTCTGTCTCTATAGATTTGCCCACTCTAGATGCTTCGTAGAAACAGAGTCATCAATACACGGTTCTTTGTGACTGGCTGCTTTCACTTAGCATGTTAGGGTTCACCCACGTTGTAGCATGCATCTGTATCCACTCCTATTTCATGTAAAAATTTTAGTTTATTTTTAGTGATCTCATAGCTGCTTTAGTAAAACTGACTTCCATTGGAATCAATGAATTTAGCTATTTTCTTGTGGTAAAATACATACAAGATGTACCATTTAAATCATTTTAAAGTGTACAATTCAGTGGCAGTAAGTAATTGCAATGTTGTGCAACCAATATATGTTACTGTGTAAAAGTCAACTGCTTGTTAATAAACAAATTGATTGTTTAGCAATGGAGATGTTTTAAGCATGTGCATACTAACATTATCAATTATTATAAATCCACGTTTTTATTACATTTTCCAGAAATTGGTTAGGGATTTTAGCTTGATAAGTAACTGAACTGTTGATTCTTTTTTTTTCCAATGGGAAATGGGGTCCTAATTAGCATTTTCATACATTGTCTAATTTTAGGGAAAGGATTACTCATGTTACTTTGAAAAGCCAATGTCTTGTCTTTATCATACCCAGAAAACAGAACTTCAAGGTAGTGGCCTGTTGAGAGAAGACGTGGACAAGTGTGTTAGATCATAATGAATTGTATCTACCATGATAAAAAATAATGTATAAAGATGGCTCTGGAAAGTCTTTGAACGATCTTAGTGATATGAATTTATTTGAACTTAGAAGGTTTGTTCTGCTGTCAGTGTGAAGACAGGATGAAAGGGGCAATCCTGGAGGCAGTGGCAGTAGCTAAAAGGCTGTAGCAGAAATCTATGCAAAAAATTCTAAGACATTTTACAGAAGCAAAGAAAAGGAGGATAGAAAATAGGTGGTGGATTTTAGAAGGGTTTCGGGAGTCGACACAAGTGTACAGAAGGCCAGGAGGGGCAGTGGGGAGCATAAAGTATTTGTGTCCAAACTGGGAAAATTTTCAAAGTTAAAGGGGTCACTATTGTTAACTACACTGGTGAAGCACACATAGTCTGTGTGTCCTGAGGAAAACGAGGACCTATAACCATCATAATGATGTATCATGGAAAATAATAAAAGAAAATATCTCACAAAAGCATATCTGTGTCAGGCACTGTGGTAAATGTACCCCACGGGTTATATCACATAATCCAAATACCTATCCCCTTCTTATGCCCAGTTTACAGATGATGAAACTGAGACCAGATAAATTAAGAACTTTCCAAAAGTGACATTTGAACATCTGCCTTTCTGATTAGAAGGCATAGTCCCTTAATGACTGCATTATTGCCCTGTTATTTTGAATAACTGATAAAGGAGTAACTCTTCCTCAAAATAACATGCCCAAACTAAATTAGTACTAATATCTTGACAGGTGTAATCACCCTCATCATGAGTTGGAGGTAAGGCTGTTGTTGTAACTGAGCAGAACCCCCGGGGGCCTTCCCAGGACGGACCCCTTCCCCCATACCCACTGCTGTGTCTCCTCTCTGAAGTACCCAGGTAATAGTATCTCAAGCATATTTTCTAAGTATTTCAGATGCTAAAATACACCACCAAATGGAAGAAATTAACTACTTGATGAGCATAAGCATGCAGCCCCCAGACCTTCTGGTGCCTAAGGATCTATCACCCCCAGCCAATCAGAGAATTGTGCACAGCGGATCACACACCCTGGGCTGTGCAGTTGGCCTTTAAAAATGCTCAGCTGAAACTCTTTGGGGAGTTAGTAGAGGGGTGGTTTTGAGCATGAGCAGCTTGTTATCCTTGTTCGGCCCAGCGATAAGCCCTTCTTGCTCCAAACTCTGACGCTTTTTTGGGGCCTCATTGTGCGTCAGGCATAGGAACGTGCCTTCAGTACCATTGTTACACTCTGGGATAAGGGAGAAAATTGTTCAGCGCTCTTGTGATCCATCTGAGCTCTTCTGGGCTTCCCCTGGCCCAATTTTGATGGCAAATGGACAAGTGTAGCAACCCCAGTCAGAAAAGAGCATGGTGACAGCGTGCTGGGCTCCCTCGTATCAGGCCCCCCGGCAAACAGCTGAGACCAGAAGAGGTGCAGAGGTGAGGGGGCTCTGGACCAGGAACTTGGGAGGAAGTTGAGCCCCTGAGACCGGCTAGGGTGGGGGGCGCTGCTCTGTGCCCCGCTGACTTTTGTAAGTTTCCTCCAGGGATTTTCTTTTTGGGTAAGAAGGAGAAAGTCCACTTCACCTGTCTGTACGACTGATTGCAGGTAGAAAACCTGGACAGAAGGCACAGAACAGCTATCTGAGGGTCTGAAAAGGAAAAATAGCAAGGAGGCTGGGGACAGAAAACCAGCATTCAGAACCTGGGGTAAGTACACCTTTGTTTTTGTGTTACTTTGTTTCCTCTAGCCTAAACTCAATGTCGTCTGACGCACAGACACGGCCACTGGGACACAGACAGGCACAGAGCCAAGAAGCCCTCTAGCTCTGGCTGGAAGAACACAGAAACCCCTCTATTCTTTCCTTTCCTCCATTCTCTCACCCCAGGCCATCCTGCGGGGGCAGTGGCAGCTCGGTTGGCAGGATTCCCCAGGAGCTAAAATTCCAAGGAGGGAACTGGTGCCTTAAGAGAGGGGTGAAGCCCCACTGGCGGCTTTCTCCCCTGCTCTCCTGCCGCTCGAGCCCAAGTGCAGATGCAGTCGGTCGTGGAAAGGCGTCCTGGATTACTGGTGGGCGCCAGAGTGGGCCACTAATGCTGCATCTTTCCGGCTGGAATAATGAAAAAGGGAGCCCTAGAAAACCAGAAGGTACTGGAGAGACTGTGGAGAGGGGCTGCTCTGGGAGAGCAGACCCCATGAAGCTGTGTATCAAGTCCTGGGCTCACTCCTGGGCCACACGTGCAGGGGCCTTCTCCTCATCAGAATAGCAAAGCCTGGCAGCCGGGACTAACAGGCTCCCCACTGGCCAGGGGAGAGGCCCGAACAGTCCCTCAAAGACTTGGGACACTGAGGTGACACTGGAACCGCAGTCTGCGGAAGGCGGTTGGAATTGTGACCTGAAGAGGCTTTGTATCTGAGAGGAAAGACATTCTAGTTAGAAGATGAAATGGGTCCTCAGTTCCACAAGGCACTAGATTAGAGACAAGCCCGAGATAAGCATACAACTTGCTCAAATGACCAGCTGGACAAGATGCCCTCTCTAACAGAAAAAGAGATTTATATTGAAATCCACCTTCAGAAATAAACTAGCAATTGTTGCGCTGTCGGAAATGTGTTTAAGTAGGAATATGAGAAACATAAAAACAAATAAATAATCACATCTGATCTGCTAACATTTTTCCGGATGTTTGGAATACCATTTTATGAAATGCATTTAATAATTGAAATCCCAGAACATCAAAAGCATTTTAAAATTACAGGTCAGATTAAATGTACTAAACACTTAATCCTAGAGGTTTGTGCTTTTGTATAGAAAGCATACTTCCAAATATTTAAAGTTTTAAAAACATAATCATATACATTTAAAAGCACACATTTTTGCTTGTGAGTTATATTTTGGTTTTGAAGTGCAAATAAATGGTTACTAATTAATGGTACTCAATTTTCTTTTTTTTCCTAAGAAGATATTGAAGGAAACACTAGATATTAATTGGAGAGCTGAATGATTTCCCAAGGAGAATAATTATTTATTCATGAATGATACAACATACAAATTATTTCTGGCACACTAGAATAGGGCTTACTTTTGAACTTCAGGTAGAGACTAATAATTTTCCCTTTTGAATCTAATTATAAGTGCCATTTCAAAACCTATTTTTACTTCTGCTTCAGTTTAGTGATATTTTTGATTTCTAATAATTGAAATATATTTAAAGATGCAAAAGGTAAACAAGATAGAGGTTGACCTTTCTCATTTTATAAGTTAAGGATGTGTTTTCCTGATCTGTTTTCTCACATTCACCAGGAGGAAAAGAAGACACAATGTAACTCGTAATTGGTGAGAAATTAAATAAAATTGTCCTGTTTGGTGTGTATTTGTTGGGATGTATTTTAATACTGCTTCAGTTTCTTGAATGGCTTTTAATCTATCCAGATTTACTATTTCTTCTTGTTGATATTATGATATTGTTTATTTTTTAAAGAAAAGCCTCTCTTTAATCTATGTATCTTAAGATGCTTAAATTTATACAAAGGTTATATTTTAAATGTTAACTATGTAGATAAAATTTTTTTTATTATTAATGTTATTTCATTAAACAGTCTGTCATCTTAATTTTAGTCTGTAAGTAGTTTGCCAATTTTATTAATCTTTTCAAAATCTATATTTATTCTTTGTTCAATTTTGTGTGTAATTTTACTTTGTTATTTTGTTCCTCACTATGTTTTAATGAATTATTTTCTCACTGTTGCCTCTTGAATTCCACTTCTTCCTTCTGGCTTCATTTTTCTTTTTGTTGAAGGGATGATTTGTGAGTCTAAATATCTTAAGATATCTTTATGTTGTGTGCACTCTTAAGGATAATTTTATAGTATGTACAATTTGTATTTACATTTCTAATCTCTGAGCACTTTTCTCATGGCATCTACCTTAATGTTCCAGTAATTTTGAGTACTGTCTTTAATTCTCCATGTTCAGCAATTTTTCTATGATGTGTCTAGATACTAACTGAAAAATAATATCTGCTCTATATTCTGTGGATTTTTCAACTCATGAAATTTTTCAGCGTGTGGAATTTTTCCCTCATAGATTCTGGGAAAGGCACACTCACTACACATACAGTGTCATTATCTCATCAAATATCACTTGTCTGTGCTTTGTTATTAGAATATGTTGGGAGTTCGTGCTCCATCTTCCATATTTCTTAGTGTCTCTTTATTATCATTCATTTTTTAACTTCTCTGTGATGCATTCTTAGAGATTTCCATCATTATATTGTAATCAGTAAGTTCTCTTTCGCTACATCCAGTTGTTAAATTATCTTTTGGTTATCGTTTATCCAATATGTTAGCATTTTTACTGTATTTTTAACTTTCCAGTTTCTATAAAATTTGCCTTGTTTTTTGTTTCATTCTTGCCCTTTCACGTTTAATAAAATCTAGTTGTTTATAAACAATACTTCATTATTTATCTATGTAAAGATTATAGAGCTACTTTATGGTCTTTTTCAGATTACTGTATTATTCTTTTTTCTTTTTTTTCTTTTTTTTCTTTTTTTGGCATTTTGTTCAATCTGTTGAATGTCTTTCATGGAAGTAGATATTCTTTCCTGTTTTGCACTTCATGTGTAAGAGCTAATCTGCTGAGCAAGCCCCTCCCTGTATGGTGGTTTGGTGTTCACCTAAACCCTGGTCCTGTGGAATGTGTAGTTCTTCAGTTAGAAGCTTTGCCTTGGCTATGGGCGGTGTACTTTAGGTTTTGGTCCTGTGTCTTCACAACTTGGACAGTCCATTGGAGCTCTTCAGTCATCTTTTTTTTTATATTAAAAACAATTCCAATTTTAGACTTCATGAGTAGATGCCAATGATAATTTACTGCCAAATGCAAGGTGTTTGTCTTCTGTCCTCAGCTGGCCTTAGAGTTTTTATGCCATGTCTCACATCAGATCAGAGAATCCAGGCCTCATCATGGTGAGTTCATTTTTATTTTGACCAAGATAGTTCTTCCTTATTTTCAAACATGACTGTGTTCTTTAACCCAACAATTTTTTTGTACAAGTGTAGTTTGTGTACTATGGAATGTACTCATTTTAAACGTACAATTCATTGAGTTCTGACAAATGTATACACAGTCAAGATGTATAATATTTCCATGGTCACATAAATTTCCCTCATGGCCATTTTTATTTTTAATATAATTTTAAAAACAATTTCAAACTGTAATACAAATAATTTTCTTTCATAAACCACTTGAAAATATGTTAAGGGTAATTTCTTACAGGACTACAATACAATTATCAAAATCAGAAAATTAACACTAATACATTAGTATATCTAATCTTTAGATCCCACTCGAATTTTGCTAATTATCCCAATAATGTCCTGAATAACCAAAGGATACTGTTGAGAATCATTCCATTTAGTTATCGGGTCTTTATTGTCTCCTTCAGTCAGAAATGGTTCTTCAGTCTTACTTTGACTTATATGACTTCAAAATTTGAAGATGCATATCAGTTATTTTGTAGAATGCTGTTCAGATGAGTTTTGTCTCGTATTTTCTCATAATTAGATTTAGATGATACTTCACTGACAAGAATTCTAGACGAGTGATATGAATTCTTCTCATTGCATTTTTTTTAATTGAAGTATAGTTGGTTTACAATGTTGTGTTAATTTCTGGTGTACAGAATAGTAATTCAGTTATACATATATAGTCCTTTTCATATTCTTTTTCATTATAGGCCATTACAAGGTATTAAATGTAGTTCTCTGAACTATACAGTAGGACTTTGTTGTTTATCTATTTTATATATAGTAGTTAGTGTCTGAAAATCTCAAACTCAAAATTTATCATTTCCCACCTCCTTTGCCCCTTGGTAACCATAAGTTTGTTTCCTAAGCCTATGAGTCAGGTTCTATTTTGTAAATTAGTTCATTTGTGTCATTTTTTTAGATCCCACATATAAGTGATATCATATGGTATTTTTCTTTCTCTTTTTGATTTATTTTGCTTAGTATGACAATCTCCATGTCCATTTATGTTGCTGCAAATGGTAATAGTTTATTCTTTTTATGGCCGAGTAATATTCTGTTGTGTGTGTATATATATATTTTTCTTTATCCAGTCATCTGTCAATGGACATTTAGGTTGTTTCCATGTCTTGACTATTGTAAATACTGGTGTTGTGGCATGCTTGTGTCTTTTTAAGTTACAATTTCTTCTGGATAGATGTCCAGGAGTTGGATAGCTGGATCATAGGGTAAGTCTATTTTCAGTTTTTTAAGGAATCTCCATACTGTCTTTTCATAATGGCTTCACCAAACTACATTCCCACCAACAGTGTAGGAGGGTTCCCTTTTGTGGACTTTTGAATGATGGCTATTCTGATTGGTGTGAGGTGATACCTCACTGTAGTTTTGATTTGCATTTCTCTGATAATTACTGATATTGAGCATTTTATCATGTGTCTATTGGCCATTTGTATGTCTTCATTGGAGAAATGTTTGTGTAGGTCCTCTGCCCATTTTTTGATTGGGTTGGTTGTTTGTATGTTATTAAGTTGTATGAGCTGTTTGTATATTCCAGAAGTTAAGCCCTTGTCAGTTTCATCCTTTGCAAATATTTTCTCCCATTCCATAGGTGGTCTTTTTGTTTTGTTTATAGTTTCCTTTGCTCTGCAAAAGCTTATAAGTTTAATTAGGTCCCATTTGTTTGTTTTTGCTTTTATTTCTGCTGCCATGATAGACTGCCCTTGGAGAACATCACTAAGATTCATGTCAGGATGCTTTGCCTATGTTTTCTTCTATGAGGTTTAAAATGTCTTAACTTATGTTTAGTTGTTTAAGCCTTTGAACTTATTTTTGTGGATGGTATGAGGGAGTGTTCTAACTTCAATGATTTACATACTGCTGTCCAGCTTTCCCAACACCACTTGCTGAAGAGGCTGTATATTGTATATTCTTGCCTCCTTTGTTGAAGATTAGTTGGCCATAGGTGTGTGAGTTTATTTCTGGACTCTATTCTGTTCCATTGATCCATGTGTCTGTTTTTGTGCCAATACCATGCTGTTTTGATTCCTGTAGCTCTGTAGACTTGTCTGAAGTCTGGGAGGGTTATTCCTCCAGCTTCATTCTTTTTCTTCAATATTGCTTTGGTAATTCTGGGTCTTCTGTGACTCCACATAAATTTTAAAATTATTTGTTCTAGTTCTGTGAAAAATGTCATGGGTAATTTGATAGGGATCACAGTAAATCTGTAGATTGTTTTGGGTAGTATGGTCATTTTAACAATATTAATTCTTCCAATCCAAGAACATGGGATATATTTCCATTTCTTTAAGTCATCTTTTATTTCCTTAGTCAGTGTTTTATAGTTCTCCACTCACTGCATCTTATCAGTTATACACAGGTTCAGATTGTCTTAGGGCTGTGCTGTTCACTGTGATCTTTTCATTGATAGTCATGTCTTACGATTTTCTCCATTTGTTTTCTTTTGCCTTTTGTGATTTTTATGTATTTTGTGGAGACATACTTTTGAATAACTCGTTACTCATCCAACTCTCAGTTTATTCATATATTTATTTCATTGTAGATGTATGCATCCTCATTTTATTCAATGCATAATGATTCATTTTTAATTTTAATGTTGATACTGATATCGTCTCAGAGTGGGCCTGTTAGAGAAAGACTTCTCCAAATGGCTGCTCTGTCCTTTCTGCATGTCTCCATTTTTCTTTAAGCCATTTCTTGCTTTCTGGCAAAATGATTGTTCAGGCGCGCCTTGAAATCTCCCTGCTCTACCGTGGATTCAGCCATTTGTCCAAAGAACCCTCATTTCATTTAGTGGATAATTATATTTATAATCCAGCATGTGGTACTATGTGTGCTCATTGCTACTGGGGGTTTCATTTACACAGGCCCCTGTCCTTTAACCTAAAACACCTGCCTCTGCACTGCCTCCGCTTCCTCACGCCACTCCTTCATCATTCTCCTTTGCTTCACTTTTAGACATTTCCCCTTAAAGTCTATATTTTCTCTGTACCTATTTTCTGTAAACCACTCTCATCTTGCTTTTAATCTCATTATTCTACTTCACAGTTTAAATCAGCCTCCTGTTTCAGTTTTCATGTTGTAGTCCTTAACATCACCATATTGTTTTTGAGTGATGTATAAAAATGCAAAAAGCATCACTGAGAGAATTACTATGGTTGCTAAAATTATGAGCTATTCTAATCTATTGATACAATATCCCAAAAAATATCAAAAGAAAAATATTCTTAAAATGTAAAAAGCTTGAAATGTCAGAACTTTCAAATTAATTTATTTACTTCTAGGATTAATAATGCTTAAAAAATCTTTTAAATAATATAAATGGAACAAAAAGATAATCATTTTATATCACATATCCTATAACACAGATGAGATTATGAAATTAGTTGCTTCTGATCTACACAACTTTTACAAAAGTATGTTAGGAAAAAATTTTAACTTTGATTAGATAAAGTGCAGAGTTTAACTTAAATTCTGATGACAAATTTTTTTAACTTTCATACTAAATTATAAATTAAAAAATAGATAACGTCTTTTTATGATAAAGGAAACAGGTAGTGCCTTGAAAAGCTTTAGGAAAAAGTCATTCATGGGATAGCTCAAGAACAATATACAGAAGGTCAATGTATCATAAATTTCTGTGTGCTAAAACAGATGATACTACATTTGTAAATCAATAAGACTGACTTTATCTGGATGGATTTTAAAGCACTCAAATTTATAAATATTTGGTGAGACAACTCAAGCACTTGTATATTTCCCATGTTTAAAAGACTGATCACATGTTGGGGAGGGCTAAATATTATTTGGTTCACAGATTTAACATACATATTTTTTCCAGGACACAAGCTATGTAAGTGTGTTTCATTACAACTGGTAATTGGATAGCTGACAATGAATAGATAACCTTGTAAGTAAAGGAAACACAAGAAGGATTTCAGGCTGTCTGTCGACACACCCAATCCCAAGATGCACATTCATGGTAAAATTCAGCGCTGTGTAACTATTACTAGTAAGTGAAAGATTAATTTGTTTTACAAATATTTGTTGAGCACCTGCTATGTCACTGTGCTAGTTGCTGGAATGACACAATTGAACGAGACTGAATAAGCTGCCCTCAAGGGCTGATCTTATAGTTCAGTGAGTTTACTGCTTGAGCCATACGCAGACAGCACGTTTCACGAGCAGCTTAGAAATGCTGTGATACATGTTCAGGCTGTCTTCCTACTGACTGAGAGGTCCCTGAGACAACCCCCATCTGGGACAGAAGGCACTTGCAGCCACAAGTCATTTTGTGTGGAGACGCCCTCCTTTTTTGTCATCAGATGCTCCTGTAGAGTGATTTATGCCTCTGCATCTTAGATATAAAGCTGCTCATGTAACCTGATTATAAAGTATACGGCTGAATTTAGGCATCCAAATTATGTGTAAAATGTGAATATGTGGTAAATTTTTAGTTGTAGTTATTTGTTGAAACCCTTGAAAGCTTACAGTAGATCAGTCATGCAAGCACCTGGCCGTTTTGATGGGGCAGGTGACACTGCCCAGGCCTGCTTGACTGTTTGCGTTATTAAATCGCAGCCTCTGCTGTCGGAGGTGGGGAGTCCAAGATCAGGCTCCCTAGTATTCTGAGACAATTAGACTTTGCAACCTTTAGCTAGAACTGCCATGTTTTTGGCCGCGAAAGGAGAGTTTGGCTCCTTCTCAACCATCTGGATGTCGTATATCTTGGCTGGAATAATGAAAATCAGCGATTCTTTCCTCTCCTCTTTGACTAGGGACATGTCCCTTTCCTAATAAGTTCTCTGAAGGATTGGGAGGCAGTCTTCTTTAATCTGCATTTTTTATTATTAATATATTTGAAACATACGTATTTTCGAATGTATCTATATTTCCTCTTTGTTGCTTTGCTTCTATGTCTTTTACTTATTTTTATCATTTGAGGCTTTAGTAACTTTCTTATTATTTGTATGACATGTAACACTTTTTTAAGTTTACTGAGGTATATTTTGTTTGTCATATTATGTGCAGACGTCAGTGGCTTTAGAAATAAATTTACCAAATTGTACAAACATCACCAGATATCAGTATTAGAATGCTTTCATCATCCTGTCAAGATCCCTAATTTCCATTAACGTTTAGTCTTCACCTGCTGCTCGCTGTACCCTACCCTAGACAACCACGAGTCTGAATCTGTTTTCTGTTATAGATCTGCCTTTTCTGGATAGTTCATATAAATTGAAACCATGAAATGTGTGGTGTATTTCATCTGGCTTATTTATTTCACTTAGCGTACATCAATAGTTTATTCTTTCTTACTACTGAACAGTGTCCCATTGTAAGGCAATTTCATTGATATGCTATCAATATGCCAGTTGACAGACATTTAGGTTGTTTCCAATTTTTGACTTAAAAACAATGCTATTAGCAACACTCATGTGCAAGTCTTTGTGTGGCTATGTAAAGTTTAGCATTTTTTTTGAAATCTTGGTAATATCATGAATTCGATATCATTAGACATCAAAGCGCAGGACTATGTTTATTATTCATATGGTTATGGTGAGGATAAATGCAATATAGAAAGGAGAATTAGCAGTTCTTTTTTGATTTTTCAGTTCTTGCCTCTGGGTTTAATTGTAAATTGGAATTTATCATTTTTTAAAAATGTTTTCCTCATTTCTCATAATTTTTATTTTTGTACCCTTGTACTGTCTTTGTGGAAAGTTTCTGTTTTATTTTCTATCACTGTTTCTACTTTTCACACCGAAAATCTTGTTCCTTCCTGTTGTTAATGTCAGGGTGAATTTTATTCACATAAATTTGATTTATATTTTTTCTTATTTAGCTTTTTAAAAACAATTCTACTTGAAGCTGAAGCTCACCCTGACATCTTCTCATGACTTAGTTTCTATCATCTTCCACATTATTTAGTCTATCAAATAGATATGGTCTCAGATTTTTATCTTTTTGTATTATTTGAGCTTTCTAAGATTCCAGTCTGTCACTTATTTGACTACTCAACGTCTCAAATTTTCTATCCATAATAATGAGAAAATTGTATTAATAATTAAATAACAACAACAACAATAATAATAATAATAGTGCCTACCACATTGGTTCATAGTCAAGAATAATCACAAATTACTTTCCAGATAGAACAGGATATGGTACAAAATAAATGCTCATAGGAGAATATTCTAGGCAAATTCTGTAGTTTTGCCTTTGGAAATCATTCTTTACCTAAAACTGGATTTTCAATAATAAATAGCAAAAGAGTGATTTAACTTCAGCAAGAATTTCAAGCCTTGCTAGGAAGGAAATTAATTTTTTGAGTACCTGAGGTATCCCTGTGTTACTTTAGGCTCTTTGGAGATTTTAAATAATTTAATCTCATTTCACTGTGATGTAATTCATGTGACACTGTCTTTTCTCTCTCACTGAGGAAACTGATATTCAGAAAGGTCAAGAAACTTTCTGAAAGTCACACAGCTTTAAGAATGTGTGTATGAAACTGGACTTATAAACCTAGATCGGTTAAAACATGAAAGTCATGTTCTTTTCACTGTATTACACTAACATTTAATAGAATAGTTTTGAGTTTATCTTTAGTCAACCACCTGCTGTAATCTTACGGAATTTATTTTACCATTTTTTTTTTACATTTTTCTCTAGCAAAAAACAGATACTGTAGATTTCATGATGCCCTAAAAATATATGGAAACATGGGATGACCACTCACATCCTGTCTCATGAATGCCAACCCAAAGCTTTCCTGTTACCTGCTTTGGTGCGGCATCCATTGCCTGAAAACTCTCTGGTAGAGATGTCCTTTTACAGGGCAGTTCTAAGGAGTTAGTTTTCCTAAGAGCAGCCTTTAACCACTGAATTTCTTCGCCTTCAGAGTGTGGAGATGGGCAAGGGTACTCTTTATAAAAAATCTCTTGAGATCTCCAAGGGGCTGGAGACTCAAGTACAGAGTGACAGTTTGAGTTTACTCGTTAAAATTAACATACTCTTTTATTTATTTATTTTTTCTATCCGTGGTGCACTTTTCTGTTTACCCACTGGTGCTTCCTGGGATCAGATCCTCTCCCAAACAAAATGCCTGTGCTCAAATCCAGGTCTCTGAGGGAATTCAACCTAAAACAAGGGAGTTCCTTGTAAATGTATAGATTGTTTCAGATTTATGTAAATTCATGGCCAATGCAAAATGAATTATTCTGACAATTGCATTATCATTGATAATTGATCTTTTATATTTGAATTGAATTAAGATAATTGATTTATTAGAAGAAAAATGAATCAGAATTTCCCTGTCAGTGGTTTTTTGTGTTTTTTTAACTGAATATATACAGCCATATAAAACTAAAAGTTCTGTCAACTAATCAGGCATTTATTTTCTAGTCATTAAACATATAAGTAATTAGTATGGTTTTCAATATGCTAAATACTTCACATTATATATAAATATCTATTGTTATAAACGCCTTGTGTATTAATGTTAATTCTTTTTAACAAATATTACTAGAAAACGTTTGCAGTAGACCATTATATTCAGCTATATTAACTTAATAGCTATTTTAGGATTACTGTAATTTTATTGATAGATATTTAAAGTGTCTGTATATCTTTATACTAAGAATAGATTTTTCTGCAGTGAACATTCTGAATTTTTTTCCTAATAATAAAAATCCCTTAAGTGTGAGACACTACACATTCAGATAGGTAAAGGATATAATTTGACTGCAGGATTTGGAGTTAAACGTTTGTCTAATTGTGATTTTACATATTTGGGGAGGGCATCACTCTGATCATCCTAAGATTGTTAGAGATGTAGAAATTATTAGGACATAGCAGACGCAGGAATGGAATAAACTAGGACTTCAGTCTTCACTGTTTGTTCTTAGAAGTGTTTCATTTCTAGAGAAACAGCCTGCTGCTCAGGTTATCTTTTTCAGAACCTGCTCAAATTCCACGAGGACTTCTTTTGGATCGCTTGCCACAAAGATTACGTTCTCTTTGGAGTTCAGATCCTATACATCAAAACACTGGAGCTTTTGCAAGTTTTCTCTCAACGGGGAAATATATCCCCTACAAACTAAAAGCAAAGTCAAAAGAGCAGTAAACAACTTTCTAAGTCTCTTCCCCTAGTCTCCTTCATTAAAGAATATGACGATACTGTGCCTTCCTGAGAGCACGCTTCACCATTAATACTAAATCAGAGACATGAATATTGCAAATGTGAAATTACAGTAGGCCAGTTCTTACTGTCAGCTTGTTTGCTTTTTCTTGGTTCATGGCTTATTTAAATATAAGCAAGAAAGATAAGCAGGAAACAACCTCAAGATTGTTTCTGGAACAAATATTTTCTAAATTGAATGATCACATGTTTCCAAGTAGATTAAAGATGAGCCTTTCTGGAATAATATAATCCAAGACTACAAATAGAAGCAAATCACATCTTTGTTTTAAAAAATTTAATTGTGTCTTATTTCACCTGCTCTTGAAAATAGGGAACAGCTGAGTTCTAAAATTGACTTATTACCATCTGTGTCTTCTTATCTCTACCCAGTTTGGGGAGAGTTATAGTGATGATTGCCAATATAACTGTACTTTCATCAAGTTCATTCATTTCTAATAATGATTTCTTGTTTTTTTATCTGCTGTTTATTTTGTTCATAGAGATTTATGACTCATATCTCATTCATAAGCCTACCTTTTTATTACCCAGTGTCTTCTTTATCCTGTTTATTGTTTTTAATCTTAAACTCCACCTTGTCTAATATTAGCATCATTGCTCTGGTTTACCTTTTGTTTGCAGATGCCTGTTATTTGTTCATCTCTTCATTTTGACTTTTATTTTTCACCATGTGTAGGTTGTGTTTTTTTGTAAACATCATTTTGTAAGCTACTTTCTTTTAACTCAGTCTGATCGTTTCCGTATTTTAATGGAAAGATTTAGTCTAACATTATATATAATTGTTTTATTTATTTTATTTTGCTTCACATTTATTACTTATTTTACTTTATTGTTTCCTCATTTTCATTTCATCTGCTTCCTTGTCCAAGGTGTTCTTCATTTCACTTTCTTTTCCTTGCTGACAACTTCTGTTATCAATTTCCATTTATTAGTCGTTAGATTTCCCTTCCCTGATCTAGTAATCGAGCACTCTGTAGCAAGTATTTCTCAGTGTAAGACCCCTTCTATCTCCTTGAACGCAAATAAGGCAGATCTTTCTAATGTTCTTATTTTCAGTACTTTCATCTTTTCTCTTTTGATTTTACCACTCCGTTTGTCCATCCTGGAGACACTGTTGTCATCATTTTATTCCTCTCCGTCTCTTCACTCACCCTCAGTATTTTGTTGTTATGGAGGTATGCTGATACTAACTGGAATTTTCCTTACAATAACGTCCTTGGGTTTCTCTTTTTTAGCTTTCATAGTTCCCGCGTCTGGGCAGTCTCTCACTGTAAATGAATATATCTCACAAGGTTCTTTGCTTCTTTCTTCTTTCCTCAGCTTGAAATCTTCACTATTTTGCATTTGATGTTTGATTAGAATCTTGTTTGTAAATTATTGTTTTCAAGTTTGGAGCATGATTGTGAATTGCTCAGTTTTGGTTTTTTTCCCCATTCCCTCAAGTATCTTTGTACATTTCCTTTCTAGGTAAGTTATTTTTCTTCTGTCTGGAAGCTTGAGATGCTTTCTCTTCAATCTAAGACTTTTAATTAGGATTTGCCTTGTTATGCATCTAGCTAGCCCGGAACTCAGGGAGCCTTTTCAGTCTATAAACTAGTGTTTTTTTGACTGATAGTTTTACTGCTATTATGTGTTTACTTATTGCTTTCCTTTTATTAGTCTTTTTTAAAATTGTTTTTCTCCTGAATCTCCTGTGTATTAGGTCTCCTGAATCTACCCTCAAGTCTCTTTCTTTTTGTCTTACGATCTTTCAATGTTTGCACTGTACTTTGAGATAATCTGCTGCTCTGAATCTTCTAGGCTGCTAATCCATCTCTCACCAGGGCCCATCTTCTCCTCATCATAAATTTATCTACTGAGATTTTATATGGAAAAATCATGGGTTCCTTAGGCATCAGTCTCTTGGGGGTGTGTGTGTGTATGTGTTTGTGTGTGTTTTGAACTTGCATATCCTGACATTCTCTTATTCTTACAGCCAGGTTTTCAGTGGTTCTGTTTTTGCTGCTGTGTATTACAGCAAGAATAATATGTAGTGTTATTGTTCTGCCAACCCTTCCCTGACCTGGCTGCTTGGGTCCCTGGGAAGGGCTGCTGTTTTTGTTGTTATCTTGACTTACTTGACTCAGGTCTGGTTATTGAATTATTAAAATGAAAAGAACTCCTGAGCTGAAGAAAGATAAGGGGCTGCCGTCCCAGGGAACTAGGAAGAGGCTGCCAGTCACCTGATAAGCACCTGGGGAAAATCTGCTTGTGCTTTGAGCCCCCGACCTCATCAAGCCTGACCCTGTGGGGGCCACGAGGGCGAGCCCACGCATGTCGTGGCTGATAGCCACTATGTTTTGACGAGTCCTCTAATCTCTGAGAAGATTTTCTGTGGTTCATATGTTTCCGTTTCCTACACCGTATTGTTTCCTCTGTGCTTTGGGTCATGTTCTCCGATACTTGGCCACTTTCTGAGGGAGGAAGCCCAGCGGTGACTCTCTTGTTTTCTCTGTTGGGACCCAACAGGGTTCCTGGCCTTACCTGAAAAATATGTGCCTGGAGGATCTAGAAGCTGGTTCCCTTCCTCTGCAATACTAGGAATTTTAAAGCTTTACAAATTTGGCCGCAGAACAAGTATAGTAAGTACTCTTTGGATTCTATCAATAGAGTGATTTCTCCCATGAAATTTTAGCAATCACATAGTTTCATATCCGTAGAAAAGGAGTTTCAAAGCCACTGATAAAAATTGGGCAGAAAGTAGCCATTGTCAGGGCTGCTGCTGCCTGCTGCCCCCTCAGTCATGCGTTCTCAGGACGATGGCAAATGTAGATTTAGGAAGAACTGCTTAGTAAAGTCAAACACTGACAAAATAGGAATCTATAGAACTTCCACAGCTTTCCATGAGTATCTCTAAACTCCTGGTCCAGAGAAGATAAAACGCACATTCATAAAATTATGGTGAGCCCAGAATGCCTAGATGACCAAGTTTAGAACTTTTTATCTAGTTTCTTGTGGTTTCAGACATCACCATCCTATTTTTATTTGTAATATAGAAATAAAATATTTTAGAGTGTATTATTTTCTACGTTCTAGGGGCTTTATGTGCATTGTCATACACGGTATAAACTTTATGGTAAGCCTGCTATGTAGCTCTATTTTATAGATGTGAAATGAAAGCTTGCAGAAGTTCAATGCTAGACCTAAGGTTACAATGAGCAAGTGGCAGGGCTGAGCATAACCACTCAATAGAAAGTAAAGTGACAACAGTAAACGGGAGGCCTTATCAGAATGCTATTTGATTTCTGAGGAAAGATATGATGTTAAGTCAAGAGTTACTAAAATTACATGTGCCTTTTCAACCTTACACAGCTAAAAGCAACTTATATTACTTCAAATGTCAACCTGCTTCTGGAGACACATGCTTTCTGGAAACAGGATTGCTTAATGAAGTACTTGGCTGCTCCATTTGTGACAAGTGCCTTGAAAATGTTGTGAAATAGCCATAGATTATGAACCTCATTACACCCGTGGCTATTAATGCAATGAGACAAGACAGAGCATGAAACACACACTAGCCATTCACATTGAAGGGGAAGTGTCATCAGTGCATCTGTGTGTGAGTTAATACAGTACAGCACACTCTTGGCCATGGAATGTCATGCAGTGATGGTGACTGGGATCGTAAATGCCTTAATCAAGTATTATTTGGGAAGAACAAGTGCATGCTGTCACATCGATGACAAGGTTTAAAAGTGTTGAGCTACATAAATTATTCTGCACGGCAGTCACAGCCCATTAATCCCATCACTTGTGTAATTATTTTGAATTGCCTTATTTGAACTACACTTCAATTCCGAGGCCTTTTATGAATCACAGGACATTGAAAAAGTAAATTAAAGTCAGCAGTATGTCTTTTTAATTCAGAAATATAAGCATATGTAAAAATATAAATTGGGTCATATTCACTTTTATTATGTAAGGACAGAACCATACTCCATTGTAATTTTGCTTCTCTCTCTCTCATGTTTGAAATTTCTCTTTCTTTATTAGCAATTTCCCCACAACCTATGTATAAGTGCTTCAGCCATTTCCGTATTTAAATGTTATCTCCTTAGATCTTGCAGGGTCTACTGTTTACAGGAACCATTCTCAAATACAGTTCCCATCTACTATTATCACTGCCTCACCTCCCACTTCATCTTCAGTTGAAGATGTTACCCCCAGAGGGGAAAGGAAAAGACCCGAGTTCTTGGCACACCTGAAAGATAAGAATTCAGACAGGGGATGGAAGCACTGTATGGCGAAAGATTTTAAACGTTCTATTTCGCAAAGGGAAAGTACACCTCCAAGAACGGGAGGCGGGCTGAGCCGAGGGTAGACAGTGGTGGTCTTTGTTTGCCATTTCTCCTTTGCCCCTGCTTAGAGGTGGTCTTTTGATTGATTGACAGCTCTTGCCCCTGGAGTGCTCAGTCATACTCGTTTCCCTTTGCACATGTCCTTACCCATGATGCACACGGAAAAACCCAGGGTGGGGGGTGCCTAAACTGCAATATTAATTATTACAGAATGAGCATTGGATGTCTGGTTAGGTCTTTGTCACTACTGTGCAGTTACTGCTTTCTGGTTCTAACTGGTTTCTTGCTGGCACTCATTTCAAGGAAGTAAAGCCCCTTTATGCTGGAGGTGGGCATACCACTATCTTCTAGACCATCCTCCCTCTCCTCCACCTTATCTGCTCCATGCCCCCACTTACCTAACTACCTAACAAAAACATCTACCTCATACTTTTACTTCTATCTCAGACCTCAACCATTAAACTTGAACTGTTTTAACTGAAGTCAACAATCATTTCTTAATTAATTATTATGAGTTCTCTTCAATTTTGTGAGTCTTGTTTGACCCCTTTGGTATTTGACAATGATAATCACTTCCTTCTAGAAAAATCTTTCTTCTTTGGCTTCCATGACTCTACTTCTACTAGATCCTTTTCAGTATCTTTGGTTATTCCTTCTCAGCCTTCTCTTCTTCTTCTTCTTCTTCACACTCTTTAAATATTCCTGTTTTCTAAGATTCTGTTCTTGCCCATTTTTTAAATCTTACCCTGCACTCACCCTGGGAAATTGTTTTCATGCCCTGAGTTTTCAGTAGTTGTTATTCAAACATGAACACTAGCCTACAACTCTCTGTGAAGTGTAGTCTCATTTAGTTGCTGCCTGTTAGATACTGCCACCTGGGAGATCTTCAAAGTCAGCATGGCCCAAATAATTATTGTCTTTCCACTTATTGCTCTGTTTATTTTCCTATAATCCCCATCTTGATGAAAGGTTTCCCCATCAACTTACTTATTTAAACCTAATATCTAAGACTCATCTTAAGTTTCCCACTTTTTCTACCTCCTTCACCATAAAGGTACCTCTACTGACTGCTTTCTCAAACTAACAGAACATTAGTGGATGTTTGCTTGTACTGGTCAATCTGTATTTTTACTAGCTCTGGATGTCATGACTTGGCCTTTTATACTAGTAGAAATACTTTTGTGCTAGGTAATTTTTCTTTCATTGTTTTCATGTTTTGTTTTTTAAATTTTTGGTTAGAATCAGTGTATTAATAAATCTATTGCTCTCAGTCAGGTTTTACATACAGCATTCCTAAATTCCTTATGTTAAGTTTTCTCTTGATTGATTATATTTTATCAAGTATGTGTTTTTTGAAGCTAACTCAATGTTTCCCAATATCTTGTTCTCTACCCAGTTTGAAAATGTCATTTTGCATGTGTATGCTTGTGTTTTTGGTTTTATACAATTTTATTACACATCTAGGTTCATACATCTACCAACCCAGTCAGAATACAGAACAGTGACATCACCCAAAGTCACCTTCTTACTGCTCATTTATCATCACATTCACATACCTTTTTCCCTTGTCTGTCTTCCTGTTCCTAAGTCCTAGCAAGCATTGATCAATTTTCCATTTCTATAAATTGGTCATTTCAAGAATATTATATAAATTGAATCATAAAACATGTAAATTTTTTAACTCAAAATAATTCTCTTAAGATTCATCCAAGTTGTTTTGTGTATCAATAATTTATGACTTTTATTGCTGTGCAATATCACATAGCATAGATATGTGCTATGTGTTTTAATAATCAGGAGCTATAAGACATGTCATATTTGCTAAGTTTATTGCTATTATGATGGCAAGTTGCACTATGGGAGAAAATCACCAAATATAAAATAGAAAGAAATATGAATCATATAAAAATAATTTTCAAATTATAGTGCAGTTATAAGGAAATATGGAACTATTACAGTTAAAATACTAGTTTTCAAACTAAAATGAACAATTCTTCACCCCAGATCACTCTGAGTCAAATATAAACATAAAATAAGAAATCTCATTTCTTAATTTTTTTATAACAAGAGAGGAAATTTAGGTAAGAATACTGTATTGCTTTTCTAATGCTATGTAACAAATTACTGAAACTTAGCAACTTAACACAACCCTCTTTTATTATCACACATTTCCTCTGGTCAGAAGGTCAAGTGGGCTCACTTGGACTCTTTGTGGTAGGTGTTACAAGACCAAAATCAAAGTGTCCACCGGGCTGGGCTTTTATCTGGAGATCCAGGTGGAGGATCTGCTTCCAAGCTCACACAGGTTGTTGGCAGTGTTCGTTTCCTCGTGGCTGTAGATTTGAGATCCCAGTCCCCTGATAGCTATCTGCCAGGCTCTGCTGCTTCTCTGAAAGGCGTCTCCATTTCATCTCACCTGGCCCCTTCCGTCTTCAAAGTAGCAATGGCTCATTAAGTCCTTCTCTTTCTCTCTCTCTGATTTCTTCTTTGAGACCAGAATGAGAAAACTTTGCTTTTAAAGGGACTCAAATTTCAGTTCTGTTCAGTGCCACTAACTGACAGTGGGGTTAACAGACACCTTATATTGGGTGAGGCTGTTAGTAAATTTTTGCTTTGCTAGTCCTGAGCCCTGAGAACATCTGCTGGTCAGCAAGACGTCAATCACTCTTCTGAATTTGTTAAATGGATCTTAGCTTTAGGGCAATCAGCTACATCTGACAAGAAAGGCAAGGCAATCTTCAGAGATCCTCGGGAAATTGCTAGGGAAAGATGGAAGTAGGTGGGAATTCAAAAGATGCTCTGAGAGTTCTATGACGGTTTGACAGGGATACGCAGGAGGGAGAATGTGAGACGCATTGTGTGTTGGCCGTTGCCCACATGCAGGCCCCTTCTCAATGCACCCAGGTGAGTGTCAAGCACAAAGTAGGTAGGTCTCCTGAGAGGGGAAGACAGGTCCTGAAAATGGAACAGTTAAACAGGAAAACTCCTGAGTGACTATAGCAAAGGCACATGATTAATTATTTTACTTAAGAAATGGAATATTGACCATGGTTTTTGTAATGTGGGGAAAGAATTTGAATCTCTGGACTTGTCCTAGAGAGTCTTCTAATGAAAAGTAAGCAGGTACAGTTCCTGTTGTCACCACTGTGGGGAGAAAGGTCAGAGGCTGCTGCATAGGAACATAGACTTAAAATGAGTCCTCAGGGTCAAGCATATAGGGAGAAAAGTCATGTCTGGATAAAAATAAATGCGCAGTACACCTTCTAGTGGATGTAAGATGAATGAATTCTCTGAAATTCAACTAATAAACAGTCTGACTCTGTTTTGAGCAAATGTTTAAATGGATTTAGGAGTTTTTAGTTGAACGTAAGAACTATGATATATAGATATGCTTACCTCACTTCCCTAGTAATGAACAGTATTAGGCTGAGAAAAGAGATCCAGAATTTCTAGATAATATAAATGAGAAATTAAAACTGAGGAAACAGAGAAATTCTCTAAGTCCACCTTGCTAAAAGTTTAAAAAAATTCCAAGGAGGGAAAAAAAAGATGGAAAAAACAGAAGAATTCCAGTTTTTAATCTACTGTTTTTGAAAACTTACTTGTTTCAATAGGTTTCCAAATAATGACAGTAGCATGTTAGTCATTCTCAACTACAGTAAAGTACCCACATGTGCCTTGACATAAAACAAAGCTACTTGAGAGAGTCAAAGCTATCCTGGAATGGCCCCTGGGCCCTATACATCCTACCTGTCATCCAGTGTGGAAGGAAGCATTAGGGACCACTGAAACAAACACCCACTCTTCCAGACAATTTCAGAAAAGACAGTCTGGATGCGTCATAATTTGCTTTATATCCTTGTTTACTTTAGTCACGAGAAATGGAGGAACATCTCCTGTGTCCACACCTGGGTCCAGAAAGGGGACAGAAACCACACCAGTTATTGAACGATGGGAATTCAATATACATAATAATTAACAAGGTACAAGTTAATGACGTTGTTAATGAGGTAACTGAAAGGGTAAAAGAGAAAAGAAAGGCAGCAACTGTAGAAATAGTTATCTTCAGAGCTGAGGGAGCAAAGAGAAGGGGTTGAAATTACTCTTGGTAATTTAGATCAAGTTCCTCTTTAAAATGAGGCTGTTGGACCGAATTGTGTCTAATGTCCTATGACTAATATTCTCTACAATATGTGCTTTGAAAGTCTGTGATTCCATAAATCATACTCAATTAATCCTTGCATGACAAAAAAATCTAGGGTTGTGTTTATAATTCAGTTTAAAGGTTGGCATATTAGGGTAATGCTATCGAATGTATGACATAAACCTTGAATTATAATGGCCTAACCATTACTGAAATGTGTTTCTTGCTCACTTAAAAGCCATAAAAAGATGTCCTTGATTATTGAGAGATACTCTTCTATTTACTGACATAGGGTCCCAGGTTCTCTCTGTGGCTCCACTATTCCACCAGTCACTCTGCTCATCTGCATCACACTGGGAGGAGAAAGAACACGTAGGATGTACATATGGGAAGTTTTTGTGGTCATGCCTCCAAGTGGTGCTCATTACTTCCACTCACATTCTATTGGTGGAAACTCAGTCATTGTCCAGCCTGAGAGGAAGGTAGGAAACGTAGTCTAGCTATGTTCCCAGTAGGAAAAAAAACATACTTGGTAATCCCCTAACAATCTCTGCTACAGCTAGTTTTATGAAAAAGTCTCAAGAAATGATATTTTGGAGTCTAAAATTTCTAAGTTAAGCTGCTTAATTAACTCTATTGTTTTTTTTTTTATTTTTTAATAATCTATTATTTTTAAAATAATCTATTACCTCTTTTAATAATTTTCTTTAAAACTAAGCATCTGAAAAATAAAGCATCAATTAATTTTGTCTTACTTGTATTCAAAAGTGAAATGATTTTTTAGCACCAAATTACCACACTATGTTGAAATATTCTATTTATATAGTCATCTCTCCTACTGCAGTTTAAGCCATTCTGCTCAAGGACTGTTATCTTTTTTATCTCATGTATCCATAGTATCAACAAATGCAAAATGAAGCCATTTAAACTGTTAAAAAATGAATGACCTCAAATGAAGTAAATGTTTTAAAGCTTCTACTTTCTACATTTTATAGAACATATGAAAGATCATTAATACTAGAAAAGGTATTTTATTCAATGACCATCATGTATAGGTGGGCACCATCCTATCCATGGAGCACCAGAATAGAGCAAGAAGGCAGAGAGAGGGCAAACCCCATTCCTGAGATGCTTATCTTCTGCCCTGGGACACTGGTTCTCCTGGTTCTGAGGCCTTTCGTCTCGGATTGGGAATTATGCCACAGACTCCTCTGGTTCTCAGGCCCTCAGACTAGGACTGAGTTACACACCACTGACTTCCCTGGTTCTCCAGCTTGGAGACAGCAGGTTATGGGATTTCTTGGCTTTCCTGATCACATTAGCCAATTCCTATAATAAATTTCTCCTCTCTCTCTCTCTCTCTCTCTCTGGTATGTTGATACGCATACAACATACCAAAGAATCAATATATCCAATAGGTTTGTTTCTCCCCAGGTAGGGATCAAGACTGAACCCACTAACTCTTTCTGAGATCTCATCTTTACCCCCATTGTCTAAGGTCAGAAGGGGAAGTTCCACTTCCAGGGAAGGTGAATGAGAAAGCAGCCGGAGATGAGCAGCCAGTAGGCTCTGGCCCTTGAGAGAAGGCGCAGACTATGGGCCTCTCCTGAGGGTGCAAGTAGGGAGCAGCCCTGGAAGGTTGAGGTGGGAAGTGTAGAGTCTGGAGGCTTGAAGGGTGTGTTTTATCCAAAAGCTTTGTGGATTTGGGCAGAAAACTCTTTTTGCCTTGATTTTTTCATATGTAAGATGAGAGGTTTGGACTAAATGATTTTTAAGGTAACTTCATTTCTAAATTCTGATAACTGTAGTAGTTGAGAGCTATGGCTCTAGAGAGAAAAGACCTGAATTTGAATATTGACTCTCATGCTGTGAGCTTGGGTGAGTAATTTAATCTCTCTAAATCCTAATGTCCTCATTAACAAAATGGGGATTAGAATAGCTCACTCCTTAATAGGCTAGCATACTGACTCACCTATAAAAAGAGCTGAATAAAATTCAGTTATTAAATTTTCTACCACTGGATATCAATCTGTCAAGCTTCTCATAAAGTAATGCTTTTTCAAACACCTCATTTATGGAAAATCGGAAAATCAATAGGATTGTTATGAGGGTTAAAGGAGAGAATGCATATGAAATCTGTATATAATAAAGTCTATGCATTGTTATTAATTGCATAGTGTTTATCCTTCAAGAAAATGGCTTTACTTGGTAATTACAAATTTAGTCATCACGTTCTGCTTACCCTATACGTATGATGTGCATGATGCAGAGGGTTTCGTAAAGATCCAACCTAACAGTTTGACTCAAAATGATTAATTTTTTTCTTCACTAGAATCAGAGACAAGGACTAATTGGGAGATACAAATGAATTACCATCTTTTGTTCATACAGGGGAATGTTTAGTTGTTAAAGTATATAGTCTTGGGAATAACAAGAAACCCTGCAAAACTGGTGGAAAATTGAGTGGGCCTTTTGGGATAAGTGACACCTCCCTAGCTGTAAGTGTTCACACTGATGGAGGGGGAGAGGGAAGGGAGGGGTGGCTGGGAGAGGGCCGTGACCACAAGAAAGAGAAGAATAGAAGTGAGAAGTGCGAGACACACTGAAGGAAACTTCTGAGAGTAATTATAGTGATTTTCAGGCTGGAAACTTGGGTTAAATTAAATGAAATCCAGTCCCAATTCATGATTATGAAAACTAAGTGGAGTTTTAGGAAAAGCATTTGCGGGGAAGGTAATAATGAGATTAGCAAACCAGTGCTGCACAAGTGAACGAGCAGGAAAAAAAACAGGTTTATGCCAATGTTGTTTCTTACCCAGAATTAAACAGGTTTTTCAGCAAAGCTTTATCTCCACAAACTAAACTCCCAACTTTTAGTTTCCCTATTGTCACATCATAATAAATATTCACCAAACAGGGAGTTTAAAAGAAATGCTGTATGCGAATTAAACTGTACTTTCAAATCCCGGTTTTTGATACCAGACGTAATCTAATTTTGTTGCAGGTACCAGGTACTCTGAAGTTAGCTTTCACAGGAAGTTGAGATTCTCCTTTCTTTCTTGAACTCAGTGAAATCCTTCAGCAGTGTAAATCCCTTTGAAGTCAGGTCGATATGCCAATGTTGAATCAAATTTTGTGAACTTCAAAGCTCACTCTGTTGTAGAGGATATCCTGGTGAGGCTAGATATTGCAAAAAGAAATGAGAATACGACCTGAACATTTTAACTAACTTGGTTTCTAAAGTAGTTCGTGAGGTTTCTTCTTTTGTGAATAGTCATCTTTTTTTATAAGCTTAAAATATTTAGTACAATAGTATTATTACCATCATATTCCAGAATTTTACTTTGTACTTATTTTATGCCATAAAAATTTGATGAACTTACATTGTATGGGAAGTTTGCTTTTTTCTTACTTGAAAGAACTTTGGAAACAGCGTAGAATTTAGAATCTTCTAAGTTTCATGAGTTATGCTTCCCTAGGTAAATTGCATTCAAAAATTAAAACATATTACTAAGTTTTTAGAAGAAATAGCAATGTATGTATAAGTGTTTAGCATGAAAACGTTTGGCTAAAGTCAATTTCCTTCCTTTGTTTTGTCCCCCTGAAACACTGAAAATTTTCAGGGCCATGAATGCACAGATTAGGTTATTTTGATTAATCACCCAGAGTGACAGATATATGGGCAACGTACTTCTCCCTGTTGTGTTCAGATGAGACGCTATTATATTAAAATGCATTGTAGAGACTTCATCAAACAAATCAAAAGCTATTATAAAAAGTGGCACTATGCCTTACAATACCACTTGAGAGCAAACACTTGTTATAAGATGAGCAGATCCATTCTTTATCAAATAGGTATTGAGAGTCAATTCTGTATTAGGCAGTATTTTTGTCAAAAATAAAGGAAAGAAGCACCCCTGTCGTTGTGGAGCTTATGTTTTAACAGCGATGAGAAGCAATAAAGAGAAGAAGAAATAAATGATAGAATAGTAGGAAGCGCTATTGGAAAAAAAAAATGCTGAGCAGTTAGGTGCATCAGCCGTGGAGGGTGTCCCATGAAAGCAGGCTGAGTTGTACATAAGTTGGTAGCGTGAACCTTAGTAAGCCTGTGACACTTGAGCCAAGACTTGACACTGAGAGAGCGAGGGCAGGCTGGGTGGCTGCCTGGGGCCAGGGGAGGGGAGTCCACCTGAAGCAGAGGCAGTGACCGCGTGAAGATCCTAAAGCAGGAAGGGTGCCCTTCAAATGTCTGATGAGCCTGGTTTGCTGGAAGCGAGAAGGAGAATAGTAGGAGATGGGAAAGGGGGCTAATTGTGTAGGATCGATTAAAGCTCTTTCAAGAACTTTAAATTATACTGTAAGTGAATTAGCAAAAGCCGTGGGTGGAATTTGTGGAGAAAAGGGAACCGTCTGGGCTTGTATTTTAGAAGGACAGCTCTGCCTGCCACGTTGAGAACAAACAGTAGAAGGCTAAGGATGGAAGAGGGAGAGCAGTAAGGAGGCTACTGCCCTGAGCAGAGGGAGGGCTGAGGGCGGCCCCCTCCCGGGAGAGCGCCAGCAACGCAGGAGGTGGGCAAGTGCGCAGATTCAGGGTTCTTTCTGCAGGTAGAACCACGTGCAGTCCTGGTGGGCTGCACGTGGAGTCAGAGGAAGCGAGGAGTCACAGACCACTTCTAAATGTGTCTTTTTCCTTAATGACAAAGCCCAATTATATTTAAAAGACAGACGCATTGGTGGGAACTTAGGTAGGCAGGCATCCCAGTTCTCCTGATTTGATCTGGCCCAAGCCGTAGCATTACCTTTCTGGGGTCATAGAGTGTTAATCAACCTACAATGAGAAGCTGATACCTTCAGATATAATTTGGGCCAAAGTTAGTTCCTAATAGCTCATTTTGAATAAAATTCCACCAAGTGAATTCAAAGAAAATGTTCTCTCAGGTTTTTTTCTTTCATTAGTCTTACCAGTTGGTTTTTAATGAAATGGATAGGCGGCAGACAAAGAATTAAATGCACTGGGGAAACGTGAATTATTTGCCATGAAAGTGAAGTTTTAGGTCATTTTAATATAATGAAAAGTGTCTGTTGCATGGTATTGTACAGAATGTGTGAAATAAAATAGCAAAAGCAATTAGTAACTTTAAAGTCAGTTAATACTAGAATCAGAATCTTACAGACTATCAAAAGCAGTTCAGTTCATAGTCATAGTGGTTAAAAACTGTTTTTAGAGCTATAAATATTTTGATTAAAACTCAAATGTTGAATGGATTTAGCTGTTTTTTGCTCATTCAGAAGAGCATGTCGGGAGATCAAAAGTCATTATGGAGATGCGGATAGCGTAAGGGGAGAAGGACTGCAGGACTGGGCATTCTAGTTACTCAAAAGTGAGGGTTCTGAGGACAGGAGTTGGGGTGTGGCCGCACCAAGCGGGGACTGAAATGTGTATGCCCTGGGAATGGCATTCCTCCACCACATTAATACTATAATGAGAAAATGCCCATGTAGACTTTATATTAGACGTCCCTGGACATTTCTCATTTAAATGGGATAGATTGTCAGTCATAAAGCAAAATAAACTAAATACCTTTTAATATGTCTGTGATCTCTGGGAAAATACTAGTGAAGTGTATACAAAGGGACAAAGCCAAGGAAACAGTTTCATAGAAACTAGCTATAGAGTAAAACTCAAGGAATTTAAAGTGGGACTGAAAATGACAGTTATGATAATAACTTTCCAAAGTGAGATTCATTCTAATTTCAAAAGCTGAATTAACACTTAAGTAAAAAGTGCCTCCAATTTATGGCCACTATTCAAGAGGACATTGTTGGGAACACTGGGTATGTGGTTACAATTTTGAAATCATCATATTTGTTATTAGACTGTCTAAAATTTTACTAGAGAGTTTATTTCCCTTTTATCCATCCATCTTTCATCTAATAAATATTTATTGACATGTAGTATATTAAGTTATGATGGGGATACTAAGAAAATAAGACAGTAAGGTATAATCCTTTTTCCAGTAAAAAGACATTCAGGGACAAAAATAATTCCCCAAGACCATGATATATATTATACATTCCTGTTTTTGGTGGATTTAAATTGAAAGTTACAGTCTTAGCGAATGGATATTTTCTATTACAAATCTGAATCCTTATAAAATTTGAAATTTCAGAATACTACTTTATTTGTTTACATTCATTCACTCAGTTTCATTTGCAAAACACCGTCTTCTTTTCTTTTTTCTTTTAAAGAAAAAGACTGAAAGTATGCCAAAATGTCAATGCCAAAGCAAAGAAATTTAAATGGTGGAAGCTGTATCAACTGTTTAGGTAAACACTATATATAATTGCTACTTTTTTTCTCCAGGTGTCTCATTTCCTTTAAATGAAAAATACATCCTTTGCATGCATTTGCCTACACTGGCGTGCATCTTCATAAACAAGTTTTATTCAAAAAATGTACTGTACCTCTAAAGCTTTATTTTATTAGATTTTAAATCTGTGGAAGGACAAAGTTTTTCAATTCCATGGGATGTCAATTAGCTGCCTGCTGGGATTCCACCCTCATAGCCAGCTGAAGCACCACTGCTTTGAAAATTAAATGGGGCCATTTGCTCTGGTTTGAGTTATAACCCTATGCCAGGTAAACCGCAAGTGACCGATTCTTTTTTGTTGGCTACAGGAGACTCACTTTGTTTTTTTAATTTTATTTTTTTTATTGAAAAGTAGTTGATTTACAATGTCAGTTTCAGGTGTACAGCAAAGTGATTCAGTTATACATATAACATATGTATATATACATATGTTTTCAGATTCTCTTCCATTATACCTTATTACAAGAAGTTGAATATAGTTCCCTGGGCTATGCAGTAGGCCCTTGTTGTTTACCTATTTTATATATAGTAGTGTGTACCTGTTAACACCAAACTCCTAATTTATTCCTCTCCACCCCTTTCCCTTTGGTAACCGCAGCTTCTTTTCTATATCTGTGAGTCATTTCTGGTTTGTAAACAGAATCTGTATCTTTTTTTAGATTCCACATATAAATGATATCATTTGATATTTGTCTTTCTCTGTCTGACTTACTTCACTTAGTAAGATAATCTCTAGGTCCATCCATGTTGCTGCAAATGGCATTATTTCATTCTTTTTATGGCTGAATAATATTCCATTGTGAATATATATATATATATATATATATTCCACATCTTCTTAATCCATTCATCTGTCAATGGACATTTAGGTTATTTCCATGTCTTGGCTATTGAAAATAGTGCTGCCATGTACATTGGGGTGCATGTGTCTTTTTGAATTGTAGTTTCCTCCTGATATATGCCCAGGAGTAGGATTCCTGGGTCATATGGCAAGTCTATTTTTAGTTTTTTAAGGAACCTCCATACTGTCCTCCATAGTGGCTGTACCAGTTTACATTTCAATCAACAGTGTAGGAGGATTCCCTTTTCTCCACAGCCTCTCTGGCGTTTATTATTAAGTCATACAAGAAAGGTTTTGCATTTCTTTTGTGGGATTGATTTTTCACAATTGGCTACTGAGAATATTATTATAAAGTGCCATTTACAATCTTTCTTAATATAATATTGTGGTAATTTACATTTCTATTCTCAGGGACCTGAAATTTGACATTTATTGAGAAGTTTTTGTAAGTGTCTCCTGACAAAGGTTATATTATTTGAGAAGAATAAAGCCAGTTCTGGTTTTTAGATTGCTGTGTGACTATGTAAACATATTTTGTAAAGTGATAAGGTACATATGTTAAGTAAAGAATGACAGCCAATTTTTTAAATCTACCATCTTACCTCCCTGAATCAGTTGTGGAAGCAGACGGCTACTGCAGACACACAGTGTTTGAGCCCCAGGCCCCCTTTCTCACCAGCAGATCTGTAACTTTTTAGGCATTAAGTGTGACGGCAACACTTGCTTCTTTCTTCCTAATTGTCCTTTCCTTAATAATGACATTCATTTGCAATATCATACGATATAAAACTTTGCACACAGTAAAATATGGAGTTGATTAAAAAATGAAGATGATGGAGTTTGGTGCTACTATACACTGTTTAATAGAGTATGAAACTGAGGTGAATCTCAGTTCTGATTCTCATTGTGCAGATTACTTAACTCTTGACATGATTTCAAAGGTTTAAAGCCAATAAGCCTGATCTTGCCTTCAGCGTGTATAAGAGACAGAAGCAGCACATATTCATACTTATAGCCAAGGGCATAGGAGGCAAAGACCCTACGACTCATTTCCATTGTTTGCTTACACAATTTTCTGCTGACCAATTTAGATCATACATCCAGTAAAAGTGAACACAAAGATAATTCCTCAGTGTGCATGGGGTTATTAGAGATGGGAAATAGAAAGAGAAAAAAAAACTCATGCCGTTAGTCCTTTTTGTATTCAAACAGAAACCTGAAGAACACAGGCATGTGAGAGAGTCCTTTCCACTTCACAAGTCAGCCACAGCTGTGTCCTCGCCATGCGCCGGGCATGGTAAAACGCAAGGCGATGGCGTTCATTCATCTTCATCAAGATAACCAGTTATCCATTTTTAAATTAATTAATTCCAACCAGATATTGTTTGCTATTCTGAAGATACCATCCTGAACAAGCAGAGAGATTCCTGCCCTCCAATTGCTTAAAGGAATTAGTAGAGGGTAAATTGAAGGATACAGGGGCCATACTGATTTATAGGGACTAGATTTTATCAAGCAGATGATAAATAGTCACTGGAGGCTTTTAAGCAAGATGTAACATAATTTTATTTTTCTTAGAGAAAGATAAAATCTTGTACCTATCTTGCAGATGATAAACAGTCTTCAGAGTATCTAAAACAAGAGAATAACATACTCAGATCTGCACTGCAATAAAAATGTACTCAGAAGTGGTTCGAAGATCGAATGGAAGGAAGGCAAAACTGGGCGGTGTCGAGTCGGAGGGATTAAATTCATAGTGTTAGAGTAATCCTGGGGGTAGAGGATGAGGGAGTTTGAAAGAAGTTACTTCATTTGCATTATATTAAGGAGGTAGAAACAGGAGGGTTTTGTACCCGATAGGATCTATGAATTGGTGAGGAGGTAGGTGAGGACAAAAGAATGGGGGTGGGAGAAGCTTGGGAATTAATATGACAGGATTGTGTTATACTTGTTATCTCTCACGTTGTAAACAAACAGTGAAATTCTAAACACCAGTTCTTTAATCAGCTATCACTTTTCACTGTCCCCTTTTGCATCACAATTCCTGAAATGAATTATCTGTGCCTTCTGTCCCCAGTTCTTCTCCTCCCTCTCCTGTTCTACCTTAAACTATCAAATCAAACTTTCATGACATAATGTTATGGAAACTATGATCATCAATGTAATTGATAGCAAGTTGCTAAATTAAATGGTCAAGCCTCAGTCTTCACTTTGCCTGGCCAATCAGCAGCACTTGACACAGCTGATTATTTCTTCACTTTCAATAATGTTTCTTCATTTGCGTTTCAGGAACTCACGTTCATTCTATTTTCTCCTGTCTCACTGACTACTCTTTCTCATCTCCTTGATTGGTTTCTTCTCTTTTCCACCTCCTAATGCTCCAGGCTCTGTTCTTTTCTCAATTTATATGCACATTCCTTATTACTTCATCCAAGTTCATGGCTTTAAGTCTCATTTATATTGCTAATTATTACCAATTCATATCTCCAGTCCAAACTTATTGTCTGAACTCTAGATACCTGTTCAGCTGCCTCCTCAACGTCTCCACGTGGACTTTTAATAGCCATTTTAATTCAAAATATAATTCCTAATCTGTCCCTTCCCCTAGCCACTCACTACCACTTTAGTCCACTTTATTTACAGCATTCTTCATCTCAGTTGATTTCAATTCAATTTCCCAGTGGCCCAGACCGAAAAAGCTAAAGTCATTATTAAGTCTCTATGGCTCCTATATATCATATCCAAGTCATTAGCAAATCTTGTTATTTCTACCTTCAAAATATTTCCAGAATCCTGTTATTTCTCATCTCCAATGCTACATGTGTGGTAGAAAGATTTTCTTCTCTCATCTGCATTGTTGCATTGCATCCCAGCTGGATTCCTCCCTTTTACTCGGCCCCTGTAAAATCTTTTTAAAAGAAAGCCAAAGTGAACCTTTAAAAAAAAAAGTAACCGAGTCATGTAACCCCCCCTCATCAGAAGTCTTCTATGGTTTCTTATTTCGCTAAAAGTGAAGTCAAAGGCCCTACAAAGCAATCAGAACTCCACATAATGTGAAAACCTTAGGACCTTTCTGCCTTCATTGCCTATAGCTCTTCCCCTCCTTCACTTCACTTCAGCAACATTTATATATTTTCTATTCTTTGAAAATACAGGTATGCTTCTATCTTAAAGACTTCGCTCTAATTGTTTCTAATTCCTGGATTCTTCTCCCTATAGTTACCTGCTTAGCCAGCATCCTTACCTTGTTGATGGCTTTGCGCAAATTTTAACTTCTCAGTGAGGTGCATCTTGACAACCACACAGCAGCCCTGACTAAGAAGAAGCAGTTAGTGGGGAAAGGAAGAAAACCCAGAGTGTGAGACCCCAGAAAAACTTTACCAAGAGACTATTTTTTTGAAAAAAATTAGTAAGGAACTAAAAGTGATGAAAACACAAGGCCATGTAAGATAAGGACTAAATGAATCAATCTGGTTTAGTAGTAAAGTGCTTGTTTGTGATCTTGGCAAGAATAGCTGATTTGAATTGGTAGATGAGAAATCTAGAGCGTGCAGTATCCTTGTTTCTGTACCTCGAAAATATGTAAGCAATAAATATAAGGCAATCTAAAATAATCAGAAATTCAAATACCATCTTGTCCCCACCTACCCCACTCCCATTTTAAAAAAAATGTTTTTCAGGAAAGAATAGTAGAATCCTTTTTTCCTCACTCAGAAAATGGGAATTATAATACCTGGTTGATAATTGTAGAATCTTGTCTGGAATCTTAATTTGAAGGCCACTGCTCTTCCAATATGCTGTTGTATTATTCCTTTTCTATTACAGGAGAAAAGCTGAGGCTCTGGACCAAATAAAACAATTAAAAATAAAATAAGCCTGCTACCCTTTGGAAAGTATTAAATTCATAATCCTTTGTGATAATATAATGGTCTCTTTGAAGACCAAATTTCTATAAAACTCCATATAGATCACTTTACAGACTGATACACCAACAATTTATTCAAAGACGCCATTGTTTAAGGTGTTACTGCACATGTTCAAAATATGGATGATCTTACCCTGTGTGGGTGACAGTTACTTCAGAAAAAGTCACAAAAAGTCCATAGCTGGGGCCCGCAGCCCTGCTTTCCCTCTTAGCCTTGGGTTCAGCCTACTGTTCCTTCAGAATGAGAGACCAACTACTATCTACTGTTGTTTCTGCTCTACTGATAATGTTATGTTGGTTGAATTGCACTCAGAGTTCTTGAAGAATTACTTTTCTGTGTCTTATGGGAAAGACATGTAGGGAACGTAAAAGACACTTTGGGAAAGTAACTTTGAGGGTTTATATTGAGCATCCATACTCAGTATCACTGTGACCTCCCTTTCTATCTAGCAACCTTGAAATTTTAATTTTTAGATTTATCTGTCCATTTTACATTTAAATTTCTTCCTGCTTCCTGTATCCGAGAATGTATCAAATAAAAATGTTTTACTGAGATACTCAGTAATCAGTATTTACTATTTCTTACTACGTTTGGTGTTTGCAAGGTCAGCAATACTGTTTAAGATTTGAAGACTTGGACTAAGTTGCTTCAATTGCACCAGAGTATCAGAAATCCAATCATTTAAATCTTTATTTTTCATTAAAGTACACGCTTAATTTTAAAAATAGCATAAACTCTTTGCCCACTCAATACTGAATAGAACGAAAAAAAAAAAAAGAGGCTGACTATAGAACACTTTTAAAGAAATATAACCACCTGCATACAAGCTAACAACTTCCAAGTTATTAGCCATCTGGTTGCAACATCTGTTGCCCATTGATTGCCAGTGTTCATTTGCATGGTCTGGATTACTCGGTGGGATAAAGAAGAATTTCCTTCAATAGAAGAGAATCATTCTTTGGACAAGAGTGTACATATAACAGTGTCTCTCTTCATCGGAAGCTCACAATTTATTGCTGCATTTCATTATTTTCTGTTTGGAGTAATAATCTGATCTGTCCTACTTCTCTCGTCCTATCTTGGTGATGACAGATTGAAATCATTATGGAGCAATCAATAGTTCAGGCACACAAAATGGAGTGGGGCAGCCTTTGAGGATCTGGTCTCTGATATGTTTCTACACCACTGAGAATTTGAACTTTCTGAACTGTACCGAACCACGACCTCCCCAAAACACCACCAGTTTTTTTGTTTGTTTGTTTGTTTTAAGAATATCTGCTAGCTGCAAACTTGTGGCCTCAAGTTTTCCCCCTTGCAACCACATAGCTATTTCAAACCCCAATCAATCCTTGCCTAACAAGCACCCTTACTTCTTGCCAGCTCCAGTCATAATTCTTGATAAACAACTTACATAACTAACTGCAGTTTTTGACTTCATAAGTTTTCTCCATCTTGTAGTCCAGACGAACAATTCACACGCTTCTTAAATCTGTTACCTGAGCTGCAGCCATAACAAACAACAAATAAACACCTCTTTGTCTAAATCATGTCTTCATTTCTAAAAATTTTGGTTAACATTGGATTAGAAACCTGCCTAAGGCTGCACACAGGTTAATTGATATGCAATTGCTAGATTTCTTATCAATAAACAACCCTTGAGCACTTCCTCTGTATCCAGTGGTGAAAGAAGATGTAGGTAGGTAGAAATGAGCAAGACAGAGTCAATTCCTTCTGTAAGGGGAATAGACAGTCATCTATAGTGCAAGGTAGGTTGTAGACATAGGAATGTTTGTAGTCAGTAAAGTTTACTGAAAGCATTTTAATGAGAAAGTGATCTGAACATGACAATGTTACAGAGTTTAAAATTTTACAAGATAGTCAAGATGTAGGGAGAGAAGCTAAAACCTATTGTAAGATAAATCAGTTCCTGTCATCCTGGAATCTTGATGTTGGATTCTTGGTCTCTATCTCTGCCCTTTGTCTGCAGGTTCTTGGTCAAACAATGACTTCTTTATCTCAACATGGTTTCCTAATGCTTCAGATTTGCACATTTTCCCACTTTTTTTTTTGCTTCAGGCCAGGGGAAGCTACTTTCTATGGTTTTTATTACATTTTATTTTATTTTTTAAACACTAGCTGTCAATGTTAGATTAAATTATTTCACTTTTTCCCACAACAATTAAATTGTCTTTGTTAGAACCACTGATGTTCCCTACCTAAACATTCAATCCTAAATAAATTCCCTGCACTTGACCTAGCTTATTTGAGCCTTATTTACAATGCTTGGTGTCTATTCCTCCTACCCTCTTCCCAGAAGAATTCTTCTTTCTGCTACAGCCCACTTGACTTTCAACTCAAACTGTTGCCTAGAATATTCAACTTCTCTGCTCATCAAGCAGATTCCTGGTTACTTACAGTTTTTAGAATCATATCTGACACGTGGCTTGAGACTTTCTGATCCCCATGTCTGATTCATTCTTTGTATGCTGGTGACCTGCCCCAGGTTTTACTCCACACTAAGAAATGTGTTACCTCCCATGTCCTTACCATGAAAATGCCTGTATACGAGCCTATAGAAGCCATTTTTCACTAAGAAGAAACCTTCAAATCATCACTTCGCCATTGTAGTGCTTCTGTTTTCTTCTTACCCCCAAGATTAGCTCTTGTAGAGCTATTTCAGAAAGCTCTGTTTCAGTGTCAAACATATTTAATTTAATGATTTTGCTCTTTCAAGGATAATAAACTCAAATGACTTTAGAAAGGTTATATACTTATGTGAAGTCCCAATACATAAGTTGATGAATAAAGGTGTATCTCTTCTATATATTCAAATACAACAACAACAAAAAACAGCTTCCAGCAATGTCAGAATAATTTCTCTCAAGCAAATGTTTCACTGAGAACCACCAAGAAAAATATTTTGCAAAACCTGCTTGAAAGCTTTGTCAATCTACTGTAAGAAGCTGTGGGTCCAAAACTCTAAGAGAAGGAAAACCCAGGAGCTGAGCCTGAGATTTGACCCCATTTTTCAGCTGTGGAGTTTGCCATTTGATAATACAGCTGAAAGCTGAAGAGTTAAAAAGAACTTAACAGTTTAACTGGGCTGAGTGGGCAAAAGTTGGAATTTAGGATTTGACAAGAAGGAGATGCCCTGATGAAAAAAACAAAAACAAAAACTCCAGGCCTTTGGAAAAGATCCTGAAAGCAACATCCTAGGAGTAAGTAGGCAACACTTTGAAATTGTTCAGTCCCTGATTGAATTAATATTATCCAATCCAAGACTATCTGTCTTACGGAAGAAAAGATAAACACTTTAGGAGGAAGTAACTTCACCTAGAGATACAAATTTTATATACACTATTTCAACTATAATGTTCATTATTCAACTTAAAAAATAATAGTAATGAGGCACACAAGAAAGCTAGGACTGACCATGTATCAATAGAAAGAAAAAGAAACAGTGGAAACAGACCTACAGTAGATTTAGACATTAGAGTAATCAGAAAATGACCTCTAGAATGTGGTTAATGGTAAGGAGAAAAAATTGTAGATAACTAGGAAATATTAAAAGAGAATTATATGCAAATAATAAGGTTAATAAATACAATAACTGAAATTAAAAATTAGATAAAGGGTTTTACAAAAGATGAGTGATACAGAAAGAAAAATTATTCAACTGTTATATAAGTCAGAAGAAAAATGCATGACTGAAACAGAGATAAAATGATGAAAAATCACAAAAGAATAAGGTATATTAGGAACATGCTGAAAAGAAAAAAAAAAAGATTCCGTAATTGGAGTCCAAGGAGAGGGAAGACTAAATAGAGAAGAACCAATATTTGAATTGATAAAGGTGGAGATATTTTTAAAACTAATAGCATCCAGTCACAAGTTTGAGAAACTCTATGAATCTCATGTAGAACAAATATGAAACCAAACCAAAAACAAAAACAAACAAATCTACTCACCTAATAGTAAAAGTCTGAAAACAAAAGACAGAGAAAATCTTAAAAGCATGTATAAATAAAGGCATACTGAATTTAAAGATTAACAACTGACTTCTTAACATAGATGACAGAAGATGGGTTATGATTATTCATGTGGGTTTATTTTAAAATAATGGATTAACACTACATTTATGAAACCTGAGATTGTCTGGATCTAAAGCATATGTTCTTTCTACCATATTATTGTAGGAAAATTCATTCATTTATGATCTCTGGTAAAAATTTCTTTAAACCTGACCTTGAAGTCTCATTTTTGACCCTATAGGTCTTAAATACTTTTAAGTCCCTTATCTTAACTTGCTTACTAGACAATATAAAGGAAAAGTCACATTAGGACGATGCACTAATGTTTATTTTATGTCTGTGGTGAAAATTACAGTGTACTGAATTTTTTAATGTTAGTATGAACTAGTGGAAAGAACTTAAGTTTTAGAGCTGAGTGAGTGAAAATTGACACCTTCTAGGTTTTTGCCTAACTGTGATTCTGGGTATTCTATCTCTCTCTCTCTTTTTTTTTTTTTTTAGGAGTTTTGGTTTCTTTATTTTAAAATGGAAATTTCTTAGAAGATAAAATGTATGTATAATTTAAATGTATTTTCTTTTCCCTATGAAATGTTAAGAAATAATCCATGATATAAACAGTTCTTTGTTTATAAAATCTCATTTCTATTACTTGCCTAAATTTGAGAACTGAAACTGTTTTATGTTGATTGTTTTTCTTTTGTTATAAAGCGATGCATTTTATTGTAAAATGTGCACAATATACAATGAAGAAAATAAAGACAATTCATAATTCTACTACACACACACTTGCACACTGCTCTATATTTATTCTGCATGTGTTTGTATACATTAATACACATTTATAGACATATATCTATACACGTAGGTATATTTATGTATGCACTTAACTCTTGACTGATCAGGTAAGATACATCTTTTGTTAAATTTTCCATCTTGTGAATTCAACTACAATTATTTTATCTAGGTTAACATTGGGAGAACTGATTTTCAATCTGTATACACAGGGCTGTTCTCTGAGCCAATATCTGTACTGTGCCAGCTTTAAAATATTCATTATTGTCAGATGTATGCACCCACACAATACTGAATTTTAATAGTCTCTATTGCAAAACTAACCAGTAACCCATAGAAAATTTCCTAACCATTCTCAGTCTTAATTTCTTCATCTATAAAAGTGGGATTAGTAATACCTGTCTTTCAGTTGCTGGGTATTTAGAAATATCCTTTGTAAGTCACCAAAGTCTTATTGGAGGAAGTCACAGAGGATGTGACTGCTGGTTGACCTGCAAGCTGATCCTAGGAAGTCAGAGGTTCCTTACCCCTCCTACATCTCACCTGTCATTGGAATGTATGTTCTGCCTACTATCCCCACACTAGAAGCTATTTCAAGAATGCAGCCTTTGGAGAAGTAATGTGTAAGCAAAAAATAAAAATGCTGTTATTAAAATCTACAATGAAAGAGATGATTATTAGCAACTGTACAGAAATATTCTTAAAACTGAGGAAATACTATGATGAATTGTATGCCAACATAGCAAACAACATAGATCAAATGCACCAATTCCTAGGAAGGCAAAGACTAAAATTAACCCAAGATGAAAGAGAAAATATGAATAGACCTAAAACAAGTGCAAAATGTGAGTTAAATTAATCAAACACACACACACACACACACACACACACACACCAGCCAGGCCCAGATGAATTCACCTGTGAATTCTATCAAACATTTAAAGGAAATTAACATCAATCTTGGCAAAATTTTTCACTAAGTGGAAGAGGAGAGAATACACTTTCTAACGTATTTTATGAGTTCTGATACTAATGACATCACAAGGAAACTACAAGCCAATATCTCTTAAGATTATAGATGCAAAAATCTTTAAATACTGGCAAACCGAACCAGACACATATTTTAAAAGATTATACACCATATCCAAATGGTATTTTTTCTGGGAAAGTAAGGCTGGTTTAATATATAAAAGTCAATCAATGTCATCTATACCATATTAATAGAATAAGGAGAGAAAAATCACACATGGCTACCTCAACAGATCCAGAAAAAGCATTTGACAAAATCCAACATCCTTTTATGATTAAAAAAGAAAACACTCTACAACTTAGGAAACCAGGAATAGAAGAAAACTTTCTCAAAATGTTAGATGGCATGAAAGAAAATCCAAGCTAACCTCATACTTAATGATGAAAGATTGAGAATTTTCCCCGTAAGATTAGCAAAAAGACAAGGATGTTTGCTCGTATCACTTTACACAATATTTTACTGGATGTTCTTGTCAGGACCATTGGTTAAGAAAATGAAAGAAAAGACAGGAAAGAAAAAAGTAAACTATATTTGCAGATGACATGATCTTATAGAGCAAATACTGAAGAACAGATACAAACACACAAAAATTATTAGAGCAATAAAAGAGTTCATCAAAGCTGTAGGATACAAGTTCAATACATAAAAATCAGTTGCATTTCTATCACTAGAAATATACAATCCAAAAATGAAATTAAGAAAATAATTTATCTTGTAGTATTATCAACAAATATTTGGAAATAAATTAAACCAAAGAAATCCTAGACATACATACTACTGGAAATTATAAGATAGTGTTCGAATTTTTATGCTAGAAAAGAAAGTCATCCGTGTTAATGGATGGGAAGACAGTCTTGTTAGGGTGACACTAATCCCCATATTGATCTATAGATTCAGTCCCTGCCAAAAGCCCATCTTACCTGTTTCCAGAGATGGACAAACTGATCCTAAAATTGAAGCAGAAATTTAAGTGAATCAGAATAACCAAAACAATCTTTAAAAAAAAGAATGGAATTGGAAAAATTACATTTACCAATTCCAAAACTTGCTACAAATCTACAGTAATCAAGACAGTGTGGTTCTGGCATAAAGAGAGATATACAGATCACTGTAATAGAATTAAGGGTCCAGAAATATGGACTCTCCTGTAATGGGTTCATACATCTGTGGTTAATTAATTTTTGGCAAGAGTTCAAGACCATTCAATGGGAAAAGAATAATCTTTTCAATAAGTAGTTCTGGAACAACTGGATATCCCAGTTACGCCATTATGCAAATAATGTAAACATTTAAATTCATTATGAAACTTAACTCATGCCATTACACAAAAATTAACTCAAAGCGGATCAAAGACTTAAATGTAGATTTAATACTATAAAACTATTAGAAGAAAACTTACATGTAAATGCAGTTAAATTGAAATTCATTAAATTAAAAACATTTGTCAGCACATCCTATAAAAATGAGAAGATAGCATACAGAATCAGAGAAAAATTGACATTTTATCTCGTAAGAGTGTGGTATCTACAATATATTAAAAAACACTTAAAATTCAACAATTAAAAGACAAACAACCCAATTAAAAAATGGTCAATGGATTCAAATAAACATTTCTCCAAAGCAGGTATACAGGAATACAAGAAGCGCATGAAATGGTGCTGAACATCGTTATTCATTAGAAAAGTGCAAAGCAAAACCACGATGGGGTATCACTTCCTACCCACACAATAGCTATAAATTTAGGAAAACAAACAAACAAGCAAACAAACAAACTAAAGGACAAGTGTTAGCAAGGATGTGGAAAAATCGGAACCCTTATGCACTGGTGATGAGTGCAATAAAATGAAGCCACTGTGTGAAACAGTTTGTCTCAAAAAGTTAAGCAACAGCTCCAATTCTAGGACTAAGTTGACTAAAGACAATTAAAAACATGCTCACACAAAACCTTGCACATGAATATTCATAGCAACATCACTTATAATGGCCTCAAAAGTTGAAACAATCCCAACGTTCATCAGCTGATAAATGGTTAAACAAAATGTGGTGTATCAAAATAATGGCTTATCATTCAGCCATAAAAGGAATGAAATCCTAACACACACTACAACAAGGATGAACCTTGGAAACATTCTAAGTAAAAGAAACCAGACATTAAAAAAAACCCATAATCCTATTAATGTTAAATGTGCAGATTAGATAATTCCTCAGGGACAGAAAGTAGATTAGTGGTTGCCAGGGGCTGGGGAGTGAAGAAGAAACAGGATGAGTGATAACAAGTCAGGGGACTGTTTAGGGGGGATGGTAAAATATTAAACGCACAATCTGGGAATATACAAAAACCACTTAATTGGACGTTTCAAAAGTGATTTTTATGGTGTGTGAATTACGTAGCATTAGGAAAAAAGGCAGGGAGACATAGGCTGAAAAATAGGAGACTGTCAAATCATAAAATATTTTGGGCCACAGTAAGGAGCGGGAATTTATTCTGTTGGTATGAGGTATTCGTTAAAGCATTTAAAGCAGGAAGGTAACAAAGTTTTATCCTTAGTTAGAGGGCAGTACCCAGGAGATCTAGAACAAGATGTACAGGTAATCAGGATAAAGAACAACCCAGCAAACAGCAGGGACACAGAAAACAGAGCTAGATGGAAAGAAGGCCGATCTGAGAAATGAATGGATAAGCCGATGGTTTATAAGCCAAATATGTGAGTAGGTGATACAAGTCAATAATTCATAATAAATGATTAAAATTATTCATTCAGTATTTTGAATTATGTGGAGTAATTAATTCATATTTGATAAAATTAGCAAATATCAAATTGTCAAATTTAAAAAATAAATTTAACAGGTAGTGATCAGGTAAAAAAAATGATCAATTATATTTATCGTAGACCATTATTAAAACATAATTTTAATGTTAGCAAACAAGCATCACATTTTGAAGAATCACAAAGGAGTTACATGTTTTAAAATGATTTTCATAAATATTTAAATGATACCTTACTCTGAATCCTCTGAGGGAAAGGACAATGTGTGTTTGATCTAGATTGTCGTTCCTCACATGTCGTGCTCAGTCATGAGCCTGGTGTCCCAGAGGTGTTTTCTTTAACATATTGTTGAATTTTAAAAATATGTAATAAATGCTAAACTTGAGTTAATAGGTTAATAACTGTCTATGTCCTGGTGTTGTCTGAGAAAGACACTGAAAACATTATCATTTATTTCCTTCAAATGTACCATGAAGTTTAAGAAAAATATTATTAATATTCATTTTACAATGAGATACCTGAAGCTTCAAGAAATTAAGTCACTTGCTCAATGTCACAATTACTCGTGAGTGGGGAGTCCTAGAAAAGGACTCAGGGCCAGGACTGGGATGAGGGTGAGATGTGAAGGGCAGGGTTGTTCAATTCCAGTGCAAGTTCCTGTCCTTATTTAAAAGTTTGATATTTGTTCATTGTGGGCTTTTGACATTCATTTCTATTTAAAAAATATTATAAATAGTATTATTTTGACTACAAGGCTTTTGGGGCACCTCCTTAAGTTTTGTGCCTGAGGGAAGTGCTTCACTGCTGTCACTCTTGTCCCAGCCCTGCTCAGGTCTGGGAGATTTAGGTGTTCTTAGTGAGTAACTGTTAGAAAGACACAACAATTGTCAGCATCTCAGAGAGGTCCTGAAACTTTTTAGAAAAACCAAGAGAGTTCAACTGATTGGAAAATTGAGGTTCTTAAGGAGGATTTATATTGGGAAAGAGGCAGAAGCAAAATATTTCAGATAAAGTAATCACATCCTGCCCGGACACCTACTACCAAATTTGCACCTGATCAAAGCACACTTTATTTATTTAATTTTTTTTATTGAAGTATAGTTGATTTACAATGCTGGTTTAGTTTCTGGTGTACAGCATAGTAATTCAGTTATACATTTATATATATATCCCCATACATGTATCTTTATATTACTCAATATTATTATATTATTACTCATATTCATTGTAGGTTATTATAAGATATTGAATATAGTTCACTCTGCTATACAGTAGGTCCTTGTTCTTAATCTCTTATGCTGGCCCCTCTTCCCCTTTCTCTTAGCATAAGTGTGTTTGCTAGATTGTGATCTTTTTTTTAAGGTAAAACATTTATAAAAGCAAATAACTACCACCATTGCATTCCAAACCTTGTTTTCTATTTTGCTTCTTTTAATGTAAAAATCAGTTTTCCATAAACTTTTACATTGATTTTGCTTAGCCTTAGGTTTATAGAAGATTTATTTCCACCAAAAAAGGATTTTCTAAATATCTTGAAAATAAATATATTATTTTGTCATAGTATAAATATATATTTTCTTGTGATAGCAGACTCCTAAAATGCTCAGAATATAGTAGGCAGACTTGATCTCCAATTTAGCTGGCATGCATCTTTCCTTTGACTGCAGGGCAGCTGACTCTGCCCTTTGAATCAGAGAGCTTTTGTTTAATAGTAAAGACAAGAGCAGAAAAATTATGTATATGTAAGCAAACTGTATTAAAAATGTGTTCGCAGTGACCTAATTACTAATTTGGATGAATGTAGCAATTGATAAATTATTATAATTACAACTTTCATTTATCTTTAACAAAACAGTAAGATTGCCAAGCTCAGTTTCACTTAGTATATTCACTTAATCCATTGTTTTGACTTCCTGAAAGTAAATCATATAAGAATCAATGCTTCCTTTTTGCTGTGCCTATATAAAAAAAATCAGCCTGATAAAATTATTTGAAACTAAGTTTTGGAATCAAGGGACCAAGGACAAATGAGTGTGTGGGGGGTGTGTGAGTGAGTGTGACACAGTGGAACACTCTGACATTTTCATCCCTTTTATTCCTGCTCACCTCCACGGCTGGTAGGAAGGAGGTCCTTCATAATACTATCTTGTTATGTTCTTCCATTACAAGCTATGTATCATAAACGTTCTATTCTAAGTATAAGAATCTACAACAGTCCTTTGAAGACAGAGCCAAGAAACCAGTATTTCCAAACTAACATGTAAGGGGTGACAGGTTCTTAATCAGAAGGAAATCAGATGCTACAGGAGAAGCATACAAAGGCTTAGAAAAAAAGAATGCAGGAGGGAAACAGACTATCCAATCATAGTGCTCCATTTTCTCTGCCACAGTAATTGTCCCCAGGATTGACACATAATCCACATTAACCCACAATAAGCTTCACAAAATGTTAATATGAGGATGGCAGCACAGTGGGTTTCTGTTCCTTTAGGATAATGTGTGTATATGGGTAGAAATATATTCCAGATTTCCAAGGAATCTCCCACTTGGTCTATACCTTTTTTCTTAGCATAATTATAATAGTACTCTTTTCACTCTGAAAGGTATCTTAGTTTGGGTAACAGTGCAGTTATCCTGGCTCAAAGGTTCTGGTAGTCTTGAGCTGACAGTGTCCATCTCTCCTGGTCAAGTAAACTCACTGATGTGCAGAATAAAATCAGTCTCTGATAGATTATCAAGAAGAGAGATCTGGAGATACAGAACCCTGAGACCATCAGAGCCTCCAAATGGATTTATTTTCAGGCCATAGCAACCTCTGTTTTGAGCCAATTATTTGAGCCAATAAATTTCCTTTTTTTCTTAAACTTGCCACCCACAACAAGAAAGATAGTATACCATTTATCCTCCCATTTTGATCTGGGCAAAGTTACGTCTGTCTAGTCTTCCATACTGTACAAGCCCTGAGTTAAATTTAATATTACACTTCACTGCCATCACCTATTTACTTATCTCATTCTCCTACTAGACTGTGAGCTCCTTTAAGCAGATCACATCATATTTACCTCTATGTTTTCAGCTCCTAAAGGAGAATAATTAGTATTGACTAGGTGCCCAGTAAATATTATTGAATAAATGTAAGAATCAATGTATAAGTGAGTGAGTGAAAGAATGAATGAATGACTAAAAGGTTGATATGTTCCAAAGGGGACTGATAAAATATAACACCTAATTGCTTTTCTGGTATTTTAATCCAATGATGGAAATTAAACCTATGCACAAAATCCTTGCTTGTCTAGGTCCTAAAAGTTCTAAGACTAAATTTGAGCAGTAATAGTCTCTCTGTGTTACTGAGTCCAAGCTGGTACTGCTTGTCACATGACAGGCCACGCTATTGAGAAAGGAGGTGTTGGGGCAAGGAATAGCAGCTTTCTTTGGAAGACCAGCAGGCCAGACCAAGATGGTCCCAACAAACCATCTTACCCTAGTTAGATTCTAATTCAAGCTTCCTTATACTAAAAGGGGAAGAGGTATGACTAGTTGTTGCTAAATATACCCCCAGTTCTACCTTTTTCCTGTTTATCTCTTACCATGTCAAGTGATTCCCACATCCTTTCACTTCTGCATCTACTGTAGGCAGTTTCTGAAGTATTTTTAGCCTGCCCCATGATTTTTTTCTCTATGCACAGTTCTCTGACTATTCTTCTCTCTCTCTGTTGTATGTACTGCATGGCCCATACTCCCTTTCTTTTCTGTGTATTGTCATCTACCTGCTTCTTCTATTTCCTGTAAGTGTCAGCCCACTGGTATTTGCTTCCTGAAACTTCATCTTGAAACTACTCATTCTCGTACTTGCTTTGCCTTTAATTTCTACAACTCATTCTCTGTGGGAGCCCATGATTGGGTTAACAAATTGTAACAGACCCCAGCCGCTTATCTCCTTAAAGAAGATGTGCTTAGTAACTGCCTGGAGGTTTTAGCAATGACCCAGGCCCCCGGCTGCAGACTCAGGTGAGAAGGCTGGTTAGCCAATGACGGGCAAGATCCCCTGAGGGGTAACCTAAGACAGGCACAGCCGCCTGAGTCCAAGAAAAATCTTGTTAAGCAGCTGATTCTCATACGTTCCGCCCTGATAAGCTGAAAGGCTGAACATGATTATGATTCACCAGAAAGGGTCTTCTGACCTTGAGCCAAACACCAACAATGAACAAAGCCTTTGTGCTCATTGTGATCCCGCCCTGTCCTTCCCTAAATTCCTGCTCCGACTATACTCAATAAATATGAGAGATTTGAGAGGCTCATAGAGTTGGCTCCCGACTCCCTCTCTCTCTCTTGGCTTTTCCAGAGTCTTGAATAATTCATTCCATCTCGGTGGAACTTCTGCTGGCCAGAACCCACAACTGGTGACGAACCCACAATTCTCCAAGTTTAATAGTTCGCCATTACCGAAATAAGTGCCGTGTAACCAACAAGCCCCTAACTCAGTGGCTTACAACAAGCAGTATTTATTTTTCTCACTAGCAGTTGGGGTGGCTCTACTTTAGCTTGTAAGTTGAGTTCGGGTCTGCTCCACTTGTTTCTACATTGTTCATGGACCAGGAGGACAAAGAGAGCAAAACCTTCTCATCGTGGATCTAAGGAACAAAAGAGGACAAGTCAAAATCTGTGGTCGTGACATATCCACACACACTCCATTGACTAGAGGTCTATAGTTTACCCCCAAGGGAGGGGGAGTATCATTAAACAATAATCCAAACCATTACACTCTCCTTTCTCTTTACTGTATTGCTCGTTTTAGTCCATCTTGTCTAGTTGATTCTTTACCATCAGTGTAAATCCACTGCTGGCTTTTTTTCAGCTCCGAGTCCAATCCAGACTCCTGAGGTCCCACAGCTTTCACTGTGTCCAAAAGCGCTTTGTTGTGAGTTATCGGACTCCATGTAACTAGCTTGACAAAGGGAAATTTATTAGCTCATGTAATCATAGAATAATTTACAATCAAGCCATGTGAAGGAAAAGGTGCAGCTGATCCTTGGGAACAATGGGATTCTGCAACTCAGATGCTGACAGAAATTTACCTGTTTCCCATTGCTTCTTTTTGTGGGTTTCATTCTTTCTTGTAGCTGGCTGGCTCAGTGAACATGGCTGGAAACACAGGGAACTATCAAATTTTACATCTCGTGTTAATCAACCCCAGAGAGGATCTGCATATTTTTTCCCTCCATTCCAGTTTAAACAAATCAGAAGTCCTGCTTGAGACAGGTGGCTACCCCTAAACGTAACAACCATGGTCAGGGTGTAAGAATAAGAAGTGTCAGTGTGGGTAAATGGAGGCTTTCACAGAAGAAAAGGAGGCTGTGTGTGAGCGGATCTCTCCACACCCTTCATATCCCTCAAGGTACTTTTTCTCCCCATTTTATCTCATCTGTAAACACAGTCAGTACCAGCTCAGATCCTAGCACAGCTGTTCTCGGCTTGGTAGCGAATGTTGCCTATCCATGGTGGGTGCTGCTATAGACAGCGTAATTGAGTTAACGGGACTCCATCATCAGTACGTAAAACAAAGCATTACTAATTCACTTTATTTTAGAATAATACTATGGAAAAGCACATCAAAATACAGTACTATTTCTTAAGAGAATATAAAATTTTTTATGAGGTCTGAGATGTCATCCAAGTCTCCTTGACAAGAGAACTGCTCTATTCCATAAAAACTGAATGATGTTCCTTCTGTAAATATAGATATCACACTTCAGGGAGAATGTATAAATCACACCATCAACTCTAAAACAGCATGACCCTCAAACTGTGAGTCTACCGCATTTGTTGTATTACACACATGAGAATTCTATATTAATCTGACTGCTATTACCAGCGTGGACTTCAGTAATAGGTGCCTGAAAAGGGGGGAAGGCAAGTGCTCTGAATGAGCTACGGAAAGCCTGTTAAGTGCTGAAGTATGCCTGAAACACACCAAAGGGAAAATACAAGCCTCAGAAAACAGAGGCGTTCCTTACAGGCAGTAAAACAAAATCCTCTGTGGCCATTTTTGCTTTATGTTATAACCTGAATGTTATGAATAAATGTAACGCTGGGTTGAAATAATTTCCCATCTGGTGGCTGGCAGTACCGTCTTTTCCTTTTGTTGTTAGCACAGCTGATGACTATTTTGAAACACAAATGAAGACTTTATCACATGGGCTGCAAAGGAGAGTCCTACTTATTACGTTGGGAAGAACTATGCTAAATATACCCTCACTGCTACATTGTCCCCCACAAACTAAAAAACCTGAATAAAAATGAAAATTAGACATCATTAGAGCCGCTATCTGGACGTGTGTGTTTCTACTTAGAATTATACTTCCCAGCTTCCATATTTGATTATTGGGGAAAATGTTAATGATCACCTAGTAACAGTGCCTTTAGGAATCCCCAAATGATAAACACACACACAGATAAATTAATTTCCAAGGTGAAATATATCATTGGTTGATATGCAGGTGCTGTTATGCATACTTATTTCACAATGCAGTTAAATATTTTATTTAATAAATGATATTATTTGCAGAGCTGCATGAGAGATGACTTAAAAGAAGTTCAATTCCTAGCCCCCAAAGTCTGCACTTTTTTATTTGAAGATTAGATAAATATTAGGTATTTGTAATAAAAAGCAGAGTCTGTGCTATGTTTAAAGCTTTATCCAAAGACCTTAAGGATTATGAGCAACTGAAGATCACTAATTGGGAACATCAGGGAAGGCTTCTCGGAGGAGGCATCATATAAAATGGAATTGCTGGTACTTTGATAAGAAGACATGAGAACAAAATAAGTACTGTACAAGAAATTTATCTGACATATAGTCACTACTTAATAACTGCCAATTAAGTCTGAATTCAGGTTTCCAGGCAGCATAATTAAAAAATTGGAGTTGGTAAAGTAAAACCATGTTTGAGGAGTGTACAAATTGCTTGGACTACAGGCTTCATGTAAGGTAAGTCTTAGGTGTTTGATGGGAGATAGGTGAGAAGCCACAGTGTGGAAGGCCTCAAATACACTCAGAATTTTGTTAAAAATACAGGAGGGAAACTTAGGAGTTTCCTGGGACAGAACAAAGTAGTCAGTCATTTTTAAGTAGATGAATCTGACCGTAGAACGGATCCGGGAGAAGAAATCTGACATCACAAAGATCAGTTAGGAGGCTTCTGCGGTGGTCCTTCTGACAGACAGGATGTTCACAGATATGCTGGCTCTCTTTCCTTTTGGGCACCCGGTAAGATTCCATTTTCTTGCCTAGCTGAAGTTAGAGTAGTCATGTGACTTGTCCCCAACTTCCCTCTCCTTTCTCTATATCTATCGATCTATTTAATATATATAAAATATATAAAATTTTAGAATTAATTTTGTGGCTTCTCATTATCTCTGCCATTTCACAAAGTGGCTTCTCCATCAGTACTGATGCTGGAGGAAGGGGGACATTCATGCAGAGCAGTGTCCTCATCTGGTTGGCATTTGACCACTAGCATGGGTGAGAAATAAGTCTTTAAAACCAATAAGCCACTGAGATATGAGGGTTGTTTCTTATTGCTCCATAACCAGCCCTATACGGACTGAACCTAGTGAAAGGTAATTAGAATGTGGACGAGCAGCAAGCCTGGGAAAGAGAATGTAGAAATAGATGTGAACTTGTCATTTTATGGACAGGATATCGCTTAGACTGTTTTGCTTCCATCCGCTGGGGTTCTGGTTATCCTGGGGTTCTGGTTATCCAGCATCTGGCTCTAGGCTCCTCCCAGGTTTTCCTGAAAGATCCTATGTCATTTTGGATGACACCACATGGCACACTGGGAAACTTAAAATCATGCAGCATTTAGAAAAGAGATAAGCCAACAGGAAATGACAGCCCACAAAAAAAAAAAACTTGGCAAAAATTGAGAAGCTTGATTTTTAAGGATTATGTTCTCCCTAAAATTTTTCTAAGCCCCTGTTATTTTTTACCAGGTGGAATTAGGGTACCAGCTTCTTCAGAATTAGCTGGAGCCTTGATAGAAATGTGAATTTTTGAGCCCTAATGCAGCTATAAATATTATGATCTCTGGTGGTGGAAACCAGGAACCAGTATTCTGCATTAAAATTTCAGAAACCTGTAATGCCTCACTAAATTTTAAGAACTGCCACTAGTGTTAATATGCCCTCCCTTCTCTAAACTCTTAAGAGATTTTTTTTCTTTCTGTAATTATTACAACCCTGAACATGATCTACCTAATTGCTAGCAGTAATTTATGTGTCATATATTTAGCAGTATGTGTGCTTCCAGGAGCCGTGAACATGTTTACATTTTTATTCTTCATAGTGTATGGCACAGTTGTCTCAAAGTGGAAATTAAAAAAACAAAACAAAACAAAACAGTGCTCTATGCACAGCTCACTGACCTTAGTCTCAAAGAAACAGAGAAGAGAGAAGAGCTGTTTAAATAATTTGGATATCTCGTGGAAGGCCTGGGAGAAACCCTATGGAAATCCTAGAGACAACACCCAATCACAGCCTTGAAGTTCCTCTGCGGAAATGCTGTCATCTCTGCCATTGCAAAAGCTCCTGACATATTACAGTGAGGGTTCAACACCCTCCACCCCTGAAAAACCAGTACTTTCAATAGTACATTTGACAGAGGGTAAATTCTGGGGAACATGACTAACTCCCTGCTCTGCTCACTTCAACATTCAGGTCCTTCATAAATGTCTGTGGACAGAAGAACCACGGTCATGTGCCTGCGTTCATGGCGAGGGAGACATCTGTTTTGGCAACGCAGAGCTCACAATGCGGGGAAATTTCAAAAGGAAGAGAGGTTCTCAAATGACTGGAGCTCAAATGACAAATGTCAACTCTGTGGCTGAATATAACATTCTTTTCTGCCCAAGATGGTAATCTTTCTAGGTGCTCTGGTTTACAAGAACATATGGTGACAGCCTTTTCAGCTCTCTGTTAGGATGTAACTGCCAGACAGTAAATACCACTGAGCTGAGATCTGTGTTATGAATGTCCTCTATCCAGCACAAATCACTTAAATTCTTTGGACTCTGGTGTTTTTCTCTGTAAAATGAACATCTTCAACTATGCTGTCTGGAAGATCTCTTTTTACTACACTAATTCTGCCGTTATTTAATTAGTATTTATACAATAGAGAAGTTAATGTGGTTTCTAGGACAAGAAGATTCTTGTACCCATACATATTTGAGACCACTAAGAATTATTAATAGTCACTCCAGTTCAGCCTATGTCTTCTATTATAAATGTAATACGCAAAATACACAGGTCATATATTAAGCCCTGATAATGGGACAAGAAACCAGTCACTGAGGGTTCGCCCCTAGGAAATTGAATTTTGGCTATTGAACCGGATCACAGGCTCCCAGAAATACCACAAGCCTGGAGTGTGACTGATATTTTTAAAGCAACATTTCTCTTTTACTCCTTGAGGTAGCCCTTCTATTCAAATTTCTGCCTCCTCCTCTCCCTTTGCAGCAGCAGCTGGAAGCCCTTTGGGTCATCCACAAATGTGTTATGTAGCACATGATTTGTGACCATAGATTCCAATAGCTTTTTCCTGTTGCTTATTGGTTGTACGTTTACCTTTTGACCTTATGCAATGTTTCATGTGATGCCAAATCGGCCATTTGGGGAGGGGGTTAGTGACCTCATCGACAATATAAAATGGCCAAACATGTTCCCTGTAACCTCCGATGAGTAAGATAAAAAGGGGGCAAATGCATATAACGGCAATATGAGCAGCTGTTCTTTTAAAGGAAAGGAAAAGCCGTGGGCATGAACAAAAACGTTTGGTAGCATTACGGTTTATGTATTTCTATTTTAATACACATTTTTGCTGTAGCATCTGTTGCTAGAATAGTCGTGTGCTTTATAGTCACTAAAATGAGGGAAGGGTACAGACTCTGGATGGAATTTTCTGTGATAAGATATATTAAATGGAAATCATTAAATAATTGATAATTCAATATGGGTGGAATGAAATATCAAAGAAGGAGATGACAGGCTCTAATGAAATAATGACGCCTAATGAGATTTCTAACTACTCATCTTGACTTTCTAGATGAAATACATTTTTTAAACCATTACTGCCACAATTTTACAGCAGCTGGTTCTTCATTATATCTATGGCTCTTTCCTCCCACTTAACCTGAGTAAGTGACTATTAGAGTTCAGATCCATTTCAAGTGAACTTTCATCCAGCATCCGCGTGTCTAAGACATTTCCATCCCCCTTTACATCATATCACTGACCTTCACCTTTACCTTGCATGGACCCAGCCTCCATGAACTTGGACCCCGTTTTTATTCCAATTTTTTCTTCATATAACTATACAATATAAAGATGTTTAGGTTTATTTTATGTCCCCATCTTATCTCTTTCTCAAAATTTAAATTCTTGGGAAGTCTCAAGCATATGTTTTTTATTATTTCCCTTTAGTTCTTTTTCCTTCAGTAAAATATGGTATAAATGTATGACTGAATAGGCAAGTATCCAGCCTTCTCCCCTCAGCCTTTTACTCTGAACAAATTTTTAGTTATATTTTAAGTACTAACGTCTCTGGCTGGACCACTCTTAAAATAGTTCCCTATACTGGAATGGAAAATACATTAATTCAAAATTACCTTATTAAGAATAAGCGTTAATCAGCGCTTTGATCTTAGCTCAGAAGCCCGAGTGCTGCGCATGGGACATTACACTGAAGGCAAGGGACTCAGAATGTGAGGGCTACCGGAGCCCCTGCGTGGAGACAGAGGACATCTTTCTATATAAGATGTGTTTATAGGTTCAAGGGAGATATATAGGACTTGCCTTGAATCTGCATTTTTTTAATTGAATTATTTGTTTATATAGGATGGTTTGGGGAGAGATCTGGTAGAGACTTTAAGGAACTAAAATTCCTTCCAAGCCACACCTTGTTACGGCTGCTGAAAAAGCAAGCGCTGAGGGGTTAGGGACTAGTTCTGGTCCCTCCAGCTTATTCATTTAGCCAGTAAGTATGTTATTGGCATCAATGATTGCTTTAGGTGTTAATGATACTGTAAAAAAAAAAACCAAATAGTTTATTTCTAAGCAATCCATAGAAATGAATCTCAGCTCTTGTGTCTTGGTTATCAAAACCCTTTCAAAACCATGTGGTGTGTTTCTTTCTTCATAACATTTCTGAAAATTAAAATAGCCATTCCATATCCTTTTCCAAGAGAGGTTTATTAGATAATAGCACAGTATTGAAACAATAAATCTCAGTAAAAATCAAGCACAGTAGCTCCCCCATCACAATGAGCTGCCTATTTCCTCGTCAGAAGTACTCTCTTCAGGAAAGAGAAGGAAATAGCCCGTATTTGCTGGGGTTCTGGTTGTGTCTTTCTGGGGACGGGGTTTGCGGGTAAATGAAGAGTGGATTTAAAGCACAAACAGGATTTGTAAGGAAATACTGTAAGCAGGGAGAATGATCAAAAACACAGAAACGGTTGATTATGGGTTATCTTCACACAAAGAAGTGTCATAAAATCCTTTTAACACATCTTGGAGTTAACTCTCTCCCATGGGAACCCAGACTTCCACGTCTGTAGGAGTACAAAGTGTGAATCACTGCTTTGGGACAAGGGGTCATAGTTTGGTTAATATTTTTTTCTAAGAAGCACATGAGCTTTTTTTTTTTTTAAACAAAGTACTGATTTAAAACCAAAACAAAACAACAAAAAAAAAAACCCCACAAAAAAACAAAACTCAAATTCTCCACAAAGAAATATCTGTGTCTTTATTAGAGCAAATGTTTACCAAGAGGATAAACTCTGCATGACCAGCAAAGATGTCCCCCTTCACTAATCCCCTGATTTTACTTCAGAGAAGTCTATTATCTTGTGAACATTAAAAAAAAAACAACTTGTAAAATTTCAACATATTGTATTTATATAAAAGAGTTTTAACGTGTAACATTTGAAGTAACAGATAATTATAAAAGAAAAATGAAATACCACCAACTCCATGGCTCTTAACAGCACGTGACATCTTCCAGTTTCTGTGAGTCAGGAGTCTGGGCACAACTTAACCTGCATCCTCTGCATCAGGACCTTTGCTTCAGGTCTCACAAGGCTGCAAACCAAATATCCGCCCGGGCTGTGGTCTCATCTCAAGGGTCAGCTGAGGCAATATCCATTTCTAAGCATGTGTGATTGCTGGTGGAATTCAGTTCCTTGTGGTTTAAATGACTGTGTGTCTCACTTTCTCACTGGGTGTTAAATGGACGCTTCCTTTATTTCCTCATGTTGATCTCTCCAAAGGACAGCACAGAACACAGCAGCTTGTTTCATCAAATCCAGCAAAGGAGGAAACCTACTAGCAAGATAGATTACAATTTCATGCAGTGAAATTATGGAAGTGTTATCCCAGTTCCTTGCAGTATTCGGTTGATGGGAAGCAAGTCATCAATGTTGCCCACATTTGAGGAGAGGGGATGACACAGCTGTGATACAAGGAAGTATGATTGAAGGCCATCCTCGAGCCTGTGCACGACTGACCACCCTCTGACCCCTTTGTCGGAACAATTACGCTCATCTCTTCCCAAGGTTTCCAAGTGTCTCATCCCATGACAGCTTCTGCTGAAAGTCCAGAGTGTCATCCTCTAAGTCAGGTGTAAATGTGGCTGAGACTCCTTGGGTGTAGTTCCTCTTGATCTACAGATTGTAAAACTAGGAAGACAAATTATCTTCCCTCCACATTCAAAATGCAAATGGCAGGACATGCATAGGAAAACAGCTCCAGATGTTCTTGTTCAAAAATGGGGGACACGAGAGCTACCAAGGCATCATCGGTCCATAGCGATTCTGCAACACAGATGGGCAAAGCTGGATATTCCCTGGTTAGTTTTTAAAGGCCTGGGAACTCTTCACTGTTAGTTCCACCCTCAAGCCATCCTTTTGTTTTTATGAAAAGTAGCATGTGTGGATAGTGAGTGGTTTCATAAGTCCACTTCCTGATGCTAGAATCTTAGGGTCCAACAATCTCTTTTCATTTTGTACTCTTTCTATCCCTTCCAGTCCAACTTTTCAAAGTTGTTGTCTCTATTTTTTTTTCTTTTTTGGCTAAAATAACTTTCTCAAAAACTTGTGGCTCTTCTGTGGATTCCACTGGGGTTCGCTCCATTTGCCAAGAGCCGCACCCACAGAGCTCATTGAGACCAGCCCTTCTCGACCTTGAGCTCCAGCAGAGAAGGCTGAGACACAACACGATTATTTTTCTTAGAGGCTCTATTGTTAGTGAGGTTCCATAAGGCACACTTTGATCTCTTTAATGGGTCTTCTGTGTGACTGAATACTCTGACCTTTTGATCTTCCTAAGATTTTCACAAAACGTACAGTCACTTCCTCAGCTTTTTTCCTCCAGATCATGGCTTATTTCGATTCCACTTTCTCCTAATAATGTTTGGAAGCTATTTCATGACTTTAGCATCTTTTGCTATGTAGAAAGACAGAATTTTCAAAATAGTCAAGTCCTGTTTCCCTTATGTTTATTGGTCCTTGCCTCAGTTTATGTCTCTCCTCTCATCTTTTCCTGTAAGTAGTAAGAAATGAGGTCACATTTTATTTGGAAATCTCTTTAGCTGGATAACCAAATTCATCACTTACATGTTCCGATTTCCACATAACTGCGGGGAGAATATTGCGAAGCTTTCTGCCACTGTATAACCAGGATCTCGCCTCCCTTTAGTTTCAATAACAAGTTTATCGCTTTCTTTGGAGCCTTCACCAACAATGTCCTCAAAGGGCAGATCTCCACGAACAATCTGTTGAAGGCACTTTAGGCTTTCTCTGTCATTGATGCAAATGTCATTGGACCAGGAGGTCTGGGATACCTGCTGCTGCAGCTTACTTGTGTCCTCTTTTCCTACTCATGTTTTCTCCCAGCTGTGTCATTTCCCTTTTGCAATGGATCACTTCTAAACCCATCCTACCCTATGATTTGGTGTGTCCAGAAGAGCCAGTTCATAACAGGCATTTCTACACACATTCTCACGTGGTGCTCCTTGCTCAAGCATTCCATATCTACAGGGATCACAAAGCACAGAATACATGCTTATCAAAAAGTAAATCATTCTTTAATGAGGACACCTAGGAGTCTGTGTTATCAAAAAGTAAATCATTCTTTAATGAGGACACCTAGGAGTCTGTGTTGTGATTCTCCGACTGGAGCATCTTTTCATTCTTCACCTACCTTTTTTGCTACCACTCTAACGCCATAGAGGCTGGCTGATTCTGTGGCCTGTGTGGCAGGGATACTTGCACTGGAAAGTGGACTTGCTGCAGAAACCTTTCCTGATCTCAGCCCCATTTAGTGCTGGCAGTCTTCCATCAGCTGTCTAATCAGTCAGAGTCATTGTTCCCTGACAGAGCCCAAAGAGGTCTAGCAAATGCTGTGCTTCCTTCTTTGTAGCTGGAAATCAAGTATGCAGCAATTTATCTTTGACTTTGCAGGAAAATGTTGGCACACCCTAGACTACTGGATGCCTAAAAACTGAAGTCATAGGCCCCTGAATTTTCCTAGAATTTGCCTCCCACCCTCTGGAGCACGGGTTTCTTCCCAAGGCTTCTAGAAAATTAGCCACCTCTAGTTTGTCCTAATCACCATGACGTCATCAATTAGTATGTGATGGATTAGTATGATATTTAGTAAGATATCTAGGACATTACAATCTTCAGACTGCATCAGGACAGAGGGTGATAGATTTAACGTGGCCCTGAGGCAAAGCTATAAATGAATGGTTTTTTTTTGGTCCCACGTGGACGTAAACTTTCTGATTATTTTTTTCTAATTGGAATCTAAAACCGCATTTGCCAAATTAAGTATTGCATGACACCTCTGTAAGACTTATTACTTTGCTCCGTCAGTGACAACTCATCTGCCAGCCTAGCTGCAACTCAGGGAGCCTATGATAGCCTAAGGTCACTCTTCATGTCTCTGTATTTTCTGCAGGGACTAAGCTGGAGATGTCAATGACAGAGATATGAAAGGAACAACCAATTGTACATCCTTTAGGTCTTTAATGGAAGTGCTTATCTCTACCATCCCTTTGGGATATGCAATATTGTTTTTAGCTTGTTATCTTAGCCAGAGGTTGGAGTTCCAGACGTTTCTACTTGGCCTTCCTCATCTATTGGGTTCCTACCAGATACACCAAGGACCCAATATGGAGATTCCTCCAACTGCCATGTGTATCAAATATAATTATACTTTGGGACTGGCAACATGACCAGTGGGTGGGTCTATGGACCTGTGTGAACTAAGTTTAGGCTAAAAGACCATTTAATACTTATTCTCCTAAGCCTTAATTGAAATGGGGAGGGGGAGTTGTGAAGACATTTTGGGTCTGTGAGTAGCAATACCAACTCAGTCCCTTAAAAATTCTGAATATCCTCCTCTATCTAATGTTCAGTCACTCCAGTAATGTCCATATGTCTTTAGGGAAAGAACTTGGGAATCATTAAAGTGTACACCTGCTGCAAGACTGCCGGATCCTTCCTCCTAGAAAATGGGCCACCTTTTCAATCATTGGGTTCTGGACCTAAAGATCAGCTAATTTCTAGGGACTGATTGGGAAATCATGATTTTGGGGGCAGCAATCTCCCTGATTACCTTGATTCCATATCCTGACTCTTTTTTTCTGGTTATAGATATTCTATAACACCTTTGCAGGCTGTGCCATTTGGCTCCATGATGTACTAAGAGTCTCTGTAATTTCTTTCAAGTCAGAGCCCCCTGGCTGTTCCTCCATCCTTGCAGGGTGTTTCAGTAATTGTGGCCTCTGACTTCTAGAAGTTGTGTATCAAAACCTGGCTCTTCTTACTCTGGGGCTCCATACATCCATTGATACTGATATAAGCAGGACTGCGACCACTTCTCCTATTGTTATCTCTAGCCTGTAGAAAACAACTACCGCTGTACTTTTTCAGTGATGTCGGCATGCCTTTCATCAGCCCACTTCTGATAGCCTTGGAAGATGGCCCGCCTTTGGAACATAATCCTCTGACAGATCTGCTTCCCTAGCATAGTAAATGCAATATATCCATTCCAGAGTTTAGGATTTTCAATTTTCCCAACCAGAACACTGATGTTAGCATGACGGACAGCCTTCGCTGGCGTCTCTGGAGATCCGTAGCTCAAACTATCAGATTCTGAGTCTGCTGCTCAGCTGCAATGGCTCTTTGGCTGCAGGAGACAACCACCTCTTTGCAAGCTGCCAGAAAGTCCGTCTGTCTTCCTACTGTCTCTCACACTTTGGCTCCTTATCGTCCTTCTGTGAGTCATCAGTGACACTTACTGACCTAGGCCACTATCATTGTAGGTATTGTCCCTTTCCATAGAGTTTAAGTGCCTGAATGTTGCCAACTAGAACGGATGTTTACTTCCACTGGGATATTTCCAGAGGTCATTGTTTCTGTGAAATATTTGCAGTCAGATATAACCTTATGCCTCGGGCACAGAAACGGGCTCTTGGACCCAGGACAGCCGCTGGCTTCAAGATTTGCTTACCTCCAAGGTATCGGGCCTTCAAAATATTCCTAACATTGCATCCAGCTCAGTCATTGGAAGTTTCTTCAGTGGGTGGGTTTCTCTGACCCTCTTGTCCACCATACACATTTGGGAACTAAGTCTCATGAGCATTGTTATGTTTATGAGAACATGAGGATTTATTTCCCCCTTGTGGTTTATTTTTCTTACCCTTGGTGTGAATGACAAGTTGGCTGTCTTGTTAGGTCAACAATGAATTGATATTAGGCTAAGAATGAGGGTCTTTATTGGTAAGAAACAATTTTTCATGCTTTTTTTGGAATGCTGGAAGATGCAAACCTCCTTGTATCTGCCCTTCCGGACTTTGTGACTCTTACTGAGGCGGTATATATAATTGATAACCCTCTGACATCTGTAAATATCATAGCAAAGTCTCCTTTAGATAACTTTAAAAATAAAGTCAATATATTTTTCTGGGCAATATTATAGTAGTAATTAATATATTTTACAGTTTATAGGAACTCATATATTTAAGAAGCTAATATGCAATCATATCACTTTCCTGTATTAGTTTTCTATTGATGCATAATTAATTATCCCCAAACTTAGTAACTTGAAACAACAAATATTATCTCCCTGTTTCTGTCGGTAAGGAAAGTCGGTGTGGCTTGGCAGGGCGCTCTGGCTCCGAGTCTCTCATTAGTTTTCAGTCAAGCTGTCACTTGGTGTATTCTGAGGCTTGACTGGGGAGGGTTTGCTTCCCAGCTCACTCACGTGGATGAGGCAGAACCGAGTGCCTCAGGAGCACCAGATCCTGCAGTGAGAGCCGCAGGCTGTGGGACGGAGAACTGTCATTTCTCACTGACTGCTGCCCAGAGCCTCTCCCAGCAACCTGCTGCTTCAGCCTCTCTAGAGGAGCGCACAGTGTAGCAGCTGGCTTCCCTAAGAGTTAATGAGCCGAAGAGCAAGCAGAGGATAAGCACCCAAGATGGAATCCACTCTTCATATGATTATGACCTAATCTCTGAGGTGCCATCCCGTTACTTCTGCTGCATTCTAGTCATTGCAAGAGAATCAATACATCTGTCCCACACTCAAGGGGAGGGGATAACACAGGGGGATATTACCAAGATGTAGGCATCACTGGGGGTCATTTAAAGGTTGCCTACCACATTTCTCCTCCAATGAGTTTAGTGGAATTTCTCTGATGTTCTGGTGATGATGTATTGCATAGTATACAGCACACTACAATCACTTAAGACATTCTGGGTTTTTCCATTATTTATGCCACTTGCTAGCAGTGTGATCTTTGGCAGATTATTTAATTTTAGGAAGCCTCATTTCCTTCTAGAAAATTTGGGATAATAATATGAGTCCATATCACAAGGTCCTAGTTATAATTTTTTCTGGGTGGTTCTTAGTGTGGATTCAATATATGTTTGTTAAAATATAAGACAATTTATTTTCTTTATATGAAGTAATTAATTACTCACTAGCATATATAGCAGCTCTAAACTTACAAAAACAGTTTTATTACTTTTTTCCAAACTGAAATGTAACTGAAATGTTGTTGGTAAAAACCCCCAACAGACAGTTTTTTTTAAATTATAAGTTACATTTTTTATTAGTTGTCATTTCAGTGGGAAGTCACATCATGCTCAGATAAAGGGAGAAATCAGTGCTGGCTGGTTCCCACTCTCTTGGCCCTACTGAATTATAAAACTACAAGAAGAGTGGGTCAGGCATCGCTGCTCTCATTACTGCTCTCCCACACCCATCTATCCCCTCTGCAGCTTTAGAGACCACTGGCCGGAGACTGTGTGACCCCATAATCTCTCAAGGTCTCTCTCTTTTATTTGCAAATGATGGGGGTGGATGAGGTGACTGGGGAGATCCCGCTAAAGCCTTGTCAGTTTCCTGGAAAGCTATTTTCACAAATTACATTTCCTAAAGCCGATCTCTGTAAGAGAAATTCTTAACAATTAATTCTTATAATAGTGACTGCACATAAAGGTTGACTTAGTTTATTTTAGGAATTATCATATTACATCGATATGTTGTTAAATATTTCAGCAATGATAAGAAACATAGTTGAATATCCTATGTATATTATCAAAAAGTTTTGAATGCTAATATTTGATAATCTGAAGGAAAAGTGTTAAGATTTATGAACATGTTTTATTAGATTTTAATATATTTTCCTATTGTTTTATGTGTTTTTAATATTCTATAATAAATTTCACTGATGACTACATAATGGTACAATAAAACAATATTATATATTAGAACATCAAAGTACATAGTAGTTGTCTGTATTTTTTTAAAAGCTGCTTTATTTTGTTTAAATAAAAATGCATATTCATTTAGACAGAAATTTGATTTTAGAGGTCATTTTGTTTTGCAGCAGAAATAGTTTTATAGTAGAAATAACAGAAATGAGATTTTTGTAATGTGCTTTCCATTTGTGTTTCTTGTGCTTTTGTAAATGCTGCTGCCATTCTTTTGGCAATGTGATGCTGAGGTATCTTTGGCAATGTCCTATGGGGCAAATATCGAGAATAATATAATCTGACACTTAAATAACCGTAAATGACTAAATAAATGTCCAAGTCACCAGGGGAAAGAGAAGGTCATAGACTCTGTATTTCAGCTGGCAGAGCAGGAATAAATTATACCCCAGAGAATTCGGCTGTGTTCAAGGAGGCAGAGCATTACCTATGTTAACATATTGACAGAGGACAAAGAAAGGTGTAATTAACTCAGTAGTTAACCTTAAAAGTTTAAAAGAATCTGCAATGGGAGAAGCAGTGTCAGATTCATTATCTCTTTGCAGTAGGGGTCATTCATTTGTGCGACAAATATGGAGTACCAACCATGTGACACATTTTCATGGTGTTTACAATCTAATTGGAGAAACTGAGATTAACAAAATTATTAAACTAACAATTGTGCAGTTACACAGCCACATACATGCAGTGCGCCATGAGAGCATTGAAGAGGGGAATCGGTCTTGGAGGTCAGGAAAGGGTGACCTAAGGATGTGACTCTAGCTGAGAGCTGATGGGTGAGGTCTTTTACTAGCTAATAAACAGAGGAGGGGAGGAGAAAGAATTTGGGCAGAGAGAAAAATCGGGACCCATACCTGCTGGTGGATGCAGCTTGTATGGCTGTGAGTAGGGAAGGAAAACCAGTGTGGTTGGACAGGGAGAAAGAAACAAGACAGAAATGGGGATGTAGATGTGGATTACGGTCTTCAGAGCTTTGGGCATATTTGAATACTTGACCTTCTCAAATGTAAAATCTTTCAATCCATAAATTAAAGAAGATAAAGTTGTAATTATCTTTAGGATACTAGGTTGATACAATTTTTAACTATGAGGATATTTAAAAATTATTTTTGATGCCAATACTCTATGGTTTCCCAAGAACAAGCTATCTAGTGAGAATGCCAACACTGGATGGGGCTTTGCTCATGCAAGGCACCATAGGCCATGGTAAGCATTTTGGCCTTTAATATAAGATAAAAGCAAGTAATTCTGGTTTCTGAGAGAAAATTCTTTTTTTTTTCCCCAGGAGCTTATATTCTACTAGGGGAATACCGTCAGTAAACAAATCACCCAGTGTGCTAAGGAGAAAAAATGTTATGTTATATTGGGTGCTCTCTTCAGGGAAAAGCTTTTGATACAGTACCATTTGAATAGAGCCCTGAATGTGGTGACGGCTGAGTCATGGTGGCCGAGGGGAAGGCTGATGCGGCTAATGAGCCTAGAAATGAGTAGACGAGGAGATAACTTGGTGGCCAAAATATTTATGGTCTTTTAAGTCATGAAAGGAAGTATTCTGAGTGAGATAAGAGAACTTTTGAAATTTCTTAGTAAAGACATTATATGACTTCTGTTTTTAAGGGACTATCGGGGTCACTTCGGCTACTGTGAAGAGAAAGACTGTAGGGGAGCAGATTTTGAAATAGGAAGAGAAGTTAAGCGACTATTAGAGTGATGCAGAATATCAAAAACGGCTGTTAGATCAAGGTATCAGCAGTGAAGGAGGTGAAGGGAATTGCAGACAAATTTGTTGAACAATTTTATTAAATAAGACAGCAGAGGAATGGGGAGGTAGACAGAAGGATGTCAGAGCAGAAGTGTGTGTGTGTGTTTGGGAGTGTTGCGCTAATTTAATATGCGACTAGCACATGTTTTATATGGATGGGAAGTGGGATGGAGACAGCCAGGGAAAGGGCAGGATGCTAAACAGGGGGGTTCTGAGAAAGAGACTGTTGCAAAGACAAGGACAGAGGCAGATCTGTCCTGCCATGACCAGCAAGTCCTAGACTTCGTGGTAGCTGTTCCTATCCTCAATAAGATTAAAGCTGAGCTGATAATCTCTTTTACTACTGAGCAAATTCTTACTCCTCTGCTGAAAATAAAACTAAAAATAATCCCAGCATTTTGCATGGGAAGGTTGTTTAGACGAGTCAGAAATCTATTTTTCTATTTTCAAAAGACCTTGGACAATGAAAGCTTAATATTCTCTATATATACATAATCAGCATGCACACACAAACTCCCACTTTGCAAAATCTGAGGGGTAAAATACCAGTATATATTTGTGCAACCATTAGAAAGAGAGAGAAAACAAGGAAATCTTTGTCTTCTGCGATGTTACTTTCTCCATAGTGTCTATATACATAAAATATATTTTTCTTTTACCGTTCCTTTAGAGAACTCTAAATTTGAATCGATCTCCATGCCACGTTCCTTAAATTACATCCTCTCAGGAGTCTTATCATTGTAACTGAACTCTACCTTGGAGAGGTGTATTGTTAGTATGCATTGGTGCCAAGGTGAGACAGTTGCTATAAAAAGTATCCTTTTGGTCATTTTAGTAAACATACCTCTTTAGATCTTGAGAGTACACAAGATTTTGTTAATATACAGTGCATTCAACACTATGCCAATTCAATTGTATTAATGTGATTATGTGATGTAAAATTTTTAACTTTCAAAGCTAATTAGTTGAGATATGTTTACTTAGTAAAGAGCCTAGCATACTGAGGTGCTCAATAAATGATAGTTATATTAATAATATTATCTTTGCATATCAGAACAGAGTGTTAGTCATATATAATATAGTCATATAATGAAGACATCAAAATCTCTAAATTTCTAAATGAACTTAGTATGATGAAGATGGATTTTCAATGTTTGGAACTATAAAATTTATTCTCAACTGTATACAACTTGATTGTTGTATAGCTAAAGAGAAATTCCAAATATTAAACACAAAATAAGGAAAACATTAAGACACTATTTGAAATAATACAAAAGTTAATTCATATTTTATTTATCCTAAGCTGTCTTCCATTTATTAGGGTATCTATACTTAATTTTGCACCATATTTGAGTTCTGGCACAGAGATATCACCGAAGTATTCACTTATTTTCATTGGCTTACCACCCAGGAGAATCAGGTGTTAACAAATATAGAAAACAGTATTATTATTCAGAGTTTTCAAACTGCTATTAAATTCATAGTGTTTTTCAGATTGAAAATTTCACTTTAAAATTTCACCTACAATTTATTCAACGTCAGTCAATTTTAGATTGATCCAGTACTTGTGTGTGTTTAAAATATGTGGTGTCTATATAACTTGTTGCTGGTCTGTGCGAATATTTTGTCAGCATTAGAATTAACTCTCTGAGATAGAGGAGGTGGTGAAGGCTGCCCTGAGTGGGGCTGGGCTCTGCCCTTCTGTGGGACCTGTTATAATTCCGGGTGTAATGCCCTGCGTCTGACCAGGGGTAAGAGTCTGCCAGAATATAATTGAGTTCAGAGTCCCTTTGATGTTCTCTTATTCATCTTGAATTTTAAAACCCATAGGCCTTATCGCTGGGGTATTTAAAGGGACAGCATGGGTATGTGTGCAGTGAGCTGAAGTTTTATACAAAAATCCTAAGGAAATTTCAAAATGAAATTTGAATTTTTAAGGCCTCATTATTATGCATTTCTCATTAACATCCATGCTCTTTTTTCTCTTGTTCAACAATAATAAGCTTTCATAGAAGACATATTTCCTTCTATTTATGGCTTTTTCCTGATGAATAATAGCACTGAATACACACACATATACCATTTAATCTATCACTTGGTGAATGAAACCTTTGCTTTCTTCAGGAAAGCAGCTTTTGCAATTTAAACAGAATATCTATGTGGGCCCAGGACATGGAACACCAGTCACAACACTGCGATCAGTGAGATGATTTCAGGTATTTTACAGACACCAAATAAGAAAAAGACAGCACCTGTCCTGTAGGTATAGCAGTTACGTTATCAACAGATAAAAATAACATGATTTGAGACTATTCAAGCACATTTGAATCAACATCCAGAGTAAAGATGGAGAATGTGAGGTTTCATACAATAAATACATTCACTGGATGTGCAGAGTAGTGTGTGACCAGGAGTACACTATTCTTCCTGCAATCCAAACATGTTAAAAATTTTATTCATATAAAAAATGTGTGAGTAATAAAAAATTAATTCCTACCCTGTGTCTAGATTCCCCCAAAATTACCTTTTAGAGTTTATTGTATTCATCAATTTATCTAACTCTATTTCAAAATTTACCATCATTACAATGAATGCCTGCCTCGGGGAGTATAGAAAACTGACCCCTAATCCAAGATTAAAGTAAATTCTGCAAATACGGCCTAGCTTCTTTGTGTACTTACTCTATCTTCACACAGACTACTACCTCTGGCTGTCACATAAATATGTTCTAGACAAAACAAAGGAAAAGTCTCTGTTACATTGAATTTAAACTCAGTTTAATGTATTTCAAAGAATCACTTATCTGACTTTATGGTCTTGGAGTCATTTTTCATTGTCTTTCTCTGAACTCACATCTGATATGACAGGAGATTCTGCTGACTCTACGTTGAGAGCATCACTAACCATTTCCGCTAGTTCTGCTGATTCCACCCTGGTCCAAACCACCATCATCTAGTGGTGGAAGGAGCCCAAAGTCCCTTTGTAAGGGTACAGAGAAACCGCTGAAGATAGTCTTACTGTGCACCACATGAATGTATTTTTTTAAATATTTGAAAATTCCCACTTACGTTTCCCTTTCTTCTAGTCTTCAGGGTTCTATATAATATATTTAAGAGCAATACCAATCCAATGCTGTTCAATTAGATGGACACTGGACCGCTTGCTTATTTTGGTGGTTGGTAGCATACAGAGCACAGCAGAGCCCAATGGCCAAAAGAAATAGCAGGAAATTCAGTTTTACTTGGAAGTCATCAGTGATCTTCTCAGCTATTTACACCCCTATGAAAGGCATATTTTGCAAAGTAAATTTGAGCCTTAATGTCTACTTTGAATAACAAATGTTTATTCAAAAACAATTATCGAGGTAACAGAAAAAGAGAAAATCTAAAATCACTCCCAAGAAAATAACTTTAATGACTTTTCATATCTTACTGTTTGTTTTTTGAGGGATTATCAGCCTCTTCAAACATCTGGCATTTGTGTTTATGTAAAGAATTCTTATTTGGATGTTATTTAATTAGAATCAAACAATTCCAATGTCTCTCACTAGCACTTGGAGAATAATCCATGGCAAGTGAGTACATAGTCAACATACTTTAAACACTGATTTGTAAACATTGGAAACCATAGTAATTCTTTCCTTAAAGACACAAAGTTTTCAAGGAAGGCTTTTATATTCACACAAAAATTAATGATTTAATTTTTCTATATTTAAATTCCATATAAAATTTGTGAGGTGGATGCCATAAATTAGGAGGATTGTTCACAATCTAGTCCTCAATTCCTGTGTTTCATACAATACATACAATAAGAGGTTTCTTTATTAGTAACATAGTCTGAAAATACAACTAACCTTTGATAAAACTGAGTTTGCTTCATCATAAATGTATGGTATGTAATATATAAATATAATAAGTTTATAAGGAAAATCAATAACAATGTTAAAATATATTGAAGATTTTAACAAATTTGGGAGAAAATGCTAAAACATACCATAAATTTTCTTTTTTGTATTTTCTCTCCATCTAATTTTTTCCACAATACAGTGTATTTATTTCATAATCAGAAAGAAATAACAAACCAATCATTTAGCAAGCTAAACAAAATCAGCAGATGCTCAGTTCAGTTGACATATAATTGCTTATTTTTGGCACATGTGGTCTGTTTGAAACAGTGTTTATATTTAAACACATTAGCAAATGTTTCCTATTTCTTTCCTATCGCTAACAATAATAAGTATAACAGACAACTATAGCAGCTAATGTGTACTGCCTCCATTTCTACTCAGCTAGTACTGTTCCAAAAAGTTCACATGTATCTGCTCATTTAATTCTCACAACAAGATGTTACAATTATTATTCCCATTTTACAGATGAGAAAACTGAGGTAAGAGAGAGAATTTAACTTAACCAAGGTCATAGCAAGGAGTGGTTAAAAAAAGAAAAGAAAAGAACTTTTAAACTAATGACTGTTTCTTCTAATTCTTCCTTAATGGCTATGTGCATGTTTTTGGAAACATCTCTAAAGACACATTATCGCACACATGTAATATATGATTTTCTTGGGCTTGTTTTTAACAGTTTGACAGAGATCCTAATAGAAATGCTTTTATTTGACGTCTGGGTACTGGTTATATGAATCTCAAAAAGACTTTAGAAAGGATTTTAGTGCATATTAAATGTTTGTACCTAATTAATACATTATATTTGAGAATATATATATTACAATAACAAATAGTAAAGTAACATCTATATGTTACAATACTTTCTATCTAGTCTTTTTAGAGATGATAAGTTATGCAAGCAAAGTAACTTTTATGCTGGGTATAACACCTGGAGTTAAAGAAATCTGTGTTAATAAAAACAAAGAGATGTATAATACACTATATAATTTATTCATTTAATCATTTCAATAATTTATTTGATAGATATTGTATTTGTTATCTGCTGCCGCTTAATGAATGACTCTAAAATTTAGCAGCTTGAAACAATAGTCATAATGTCATGGTTTCTATAGGGCAGGGATCTGGGCCCAGTTCAACTACGTGCCTCTGAGTGGGGATCTCACAGAGCTGCAGTGGAGGCGCTGACCAGGGCTGCAGTCCTCACAAGGCTCTACTAGGGGAGAACTGGCTTCCAGAATCACTCGCATGGTGGCGGCAGGTCTCAGGACTTTGCTGGCTGTTGGCCAGAGACATCAGCTCCCTGCCCCGGGGCAGAGCACAGTGGAGCACCTGGCCTCCCTCAGAGTGAGTGAGGAAGAGAGTAAAAGAGGACACGTGAGATGGAAGCCCCAGTCAATTTGTAAACCAGTTCCATCACTTTTTTCATATTCTGTGCCTCTGAAGCAAGCTGCTATCTCCAACGGGCGTTTCACGACAGTGTCGACAGTAGCAGGTGCGACAGTTAGGGGCCGTTTTAGAGGCTGCTTATTACAGGGCATTTTTTATAGTAAAGTAAGTGATTCAAACTGAAACGCTAAGAAAGGGGTGGAGCTGAGATTTTTGTATAAGTTTTAATCCAAAATTTATCACTACCTAGTATTTCCCAAAATTATTCATCATATTTAGAAAAGATAAGATAGACACAAAACAAACCTTGAAGGATAGAATGGTATCAATACATTAAGGGCAGCGTAAATAAAATCCTTATACAATTTTATGACAACATTCAGGATCTGGCATAGTTAGCTGGAAGAGGAGGAAAAAGCCCGAGCTTGGTATATGGAAAGGTCAACCTGAAACGTGACTTTCAGCCAAAAGCGGAAAATGGCTACTTTAGAGATACAGTCAGTGAAAGAGAGTGGAGTGAGAAAATGGTAGTGGGTACCACTGCAAGCAGGGCATCTGGACGCCTGCTTTGTATGGAAGGAACATTGGACCACTGTGAGAATATATGCATTGTCCTAGGCAATGGCCAGTGGCCTGGCGGGCTGATCAGGGCACTGTGAATAGGACTAGAAGCCCAGAGATGAGAACATCTGGGTGTGCACGTGTGTGGGCATATGGGAGTGGACACAGAGGTAGAGATTTTTGTATCAAATGCTGATACTTCCATGAAGCATCCATCCTGGAAGGGCCACTGAACAAGGTGACCCCAGAAATGGTAGGGCATGTCCATGCATGGAGGAATCACAGTGGTGGAAAAAAAGGCCACTTAGGGTACTGACAGCCTGGATTTATTCTTACCAAGGCTAATGTAGTTACTACTGCTACCAAATACACAACCTGGCAGCCAGTTTTGAGCCCCCGAGGTCCTAGCCTTCAGGAGACCAACCTGCTACATGGTGGCAAGTTGGCCACGTTGGGATTCCTTTTTCCTGGAGGACTAGCAGTTTGTCCTCTCAAGGCTAGAGAGAGATTCCAGATATGGGTTTTTCTTTTTCACCCACAGAGTCCCAGCCAGCACCACTATCCTGGGGCTTACAGATTCCCTGACCCACACAACCTAGCATCTGACAAGAGGACTCATTTCACAGTGGAAAAGTGTGGGGATGGGCCAATTATCATGGGATGTGTTGGCCTCTGTCCCTGTGTACTCAGTCTGCTGTGCCTCCTGGAGGATCAGTTGCTAGGGCTTATACCCAAGCTAGGATATCAGTTTCCTGGTTGCCAGAGAGTGTCAGCACCTTGTAAGCCAAGATGAGGACTACTTTGGACTCCTACTGGTGAACCTAAGTGTCTTTCCACATATCCTGGCCCCACAAGAGCTTACTCATGATCATCCACCCCTTGGCTTCCCATTGTCCAAGCCATAGGGTTCGTCCCTTTAGAACACCCCACTTGTCAGTGCACAGGGCTAACGAGCAGGGCCGAACAGCTCTGAGTTCAGCCCACTGTTGGTACAGTTTGTTCTTGTTACAAACCAGAGTCAGTGTCGAGCTGAACAGCTACTGCAGTCCTTATAGATGGGTTTTCCCAACTCGGCCCTTGTGTATACCAGGCATCAGTGTAATTTCCCCCACTCCCTCAGTCCAGGCCCCAGAGGTCACCACAGGAGTAGAGGTGGGGACGTTTGGAGACTTACAGACTCAACAAGGCCTAGGAGTGCCTGTATTTCTAGAGTCAGTGGGCTAGTGGATGAGGTGCTCCTCTGCTTTGAATAGGCACGCCCCTTAGCGTGGGAGCTGGAGCCATGGCTAAGGTGGATCAGTGGAACGTCTTCTCAACCCACCTCTTGATAGGAAGGGAAGTTCTTGCCATGATATGCTGCCCCTTGGTGGGAAGCTCTGCCTGGAGCAGCACTGTGTGCGCTGCCAGGAGCTGCTGCTCTGTGGGGGTACGTCAGGTTTCTGCCCCCTTCCAGAGCTGGGAGCAAAATCCTTAGGGTACTTTATTCTTCTGTCATCTCTGCCACAGAGCCCAAGGCACACCTTCCTGAGTCACAAACACACCTACCTCAGATGGCAGTCCTGCTTGGGAGACGCCCAGAGCTTTAGTCTGCTTCACTGGTAGTGTTGTCTCCTCAAAGGCACTTGCTGCTCTGATGCCCAGTCACACGCATGCCCTTTCTTCACCAGGCAGTATAAGGAATGGAGGTGCTGTGGCAGGTGAGGAATATAAGTTCCCCCAAACCCCCAAATCTGAAAATCCCTACAAAGATTTGCACTTTTTTTATGTTCTTAGAGGTTGCACAGGCTTACATCCTTATAGTCTGGGACAACACACGTCTTCCCTGACCAAACACATCCCAAAACCTCGATGGGAGCCCTGTGCCTTGAATTTTCTGTGGTTTCATGGCCTGTCTTCTCCCCCTCGAATATTCCAGCAAAGTCTGCAGAGTGTCCTGAAGCTGAGGCAAGTCTTCACGTGTTGGTCGTATCTCATCAATGTAATGGGCCCATTTTTCTGACATGGGGACGGGGAACAGGGACAGGTCTCAGGCCACCATCACATGACATACTGTGGGGCTGTTCGGGGAGCCTTGCGGAAGTACTTGAAAGGTCAACTGTTGCCCCGTGAAAGTAAATCGATCTTACAATCCATCAGCCAGGCGTATTCTGTAAAAAACCATGTGCCAAGTCCAGGACAACATGGTATCCTCCTAGGGCCATGGCCAAGGTATCTGAGATGGTGATAATTTTTGGTGCAGCCACGTATACTGGGGACACTATCTGTTCAGTTCTTGGTAGTCCAAGGTCACCTCTCTCTTTACTGCCACACTGGCTGCTGAAAGCACTGCGGGCAAGGAGATTTATACTCACCTGGTGTGTTCTTGTGTACTTTCTCCTGTTCCCGTATGGCCCTAGTCAATCTACATTGTTTGACAGTTAGCAGTCTTGGCAAGGATCATAGATTTACTGGTTCCCAGTTGATGTATCCCCTCAGCACTTGTTTAATTATTCTAACCAACCCAGTGGTGGAACCCACCAATAGAGGTTTGTAGAGTTTGAACTTGTAGGGTAGCAATGCCTACTATGTTCTATGCTATTGGAAAGATAAAAATCTGGTCTTCTCATGGCAAAGAACTCTCAATTTGCTGTGTCCAAGGGACCTTCCTAACCATCGCCGTTTGCCCTCTGTAAGCACTGATGGAGCTGAAGGGGTCAGGAAACTTCTGAGGGTTACCGTTATTAGGGTACATTCAGCTCCAGGATCAACCAGATACTTCTGTTTACTTCCGGGGGTAATTTTGGCTTGCATCTTATAGTCAGGGTGTGGGAGGCACCTACACCAGATAGGACTGTGTCCCTGCGGCCCCTGCCGGAGTCAGTCGGGCTGCAGGCATAGCAGGGTTGGGGCAGGTCTGCACTGTCGTCCAGGTTTTGAGGCTCCACAGGCTGACCGCACCGTGTCGTGTTTCTGTCCTGGGGTACCAGCAGCAATGAGGTCAAGCCACACTTGCTTCTGGGTTACTTTTACTGGACACTTTACAGCCAGTTGGGATAGACTTTTGGCTTCTTGAGTTCCTTCTCTATCTCAGGTCTTCCCCACATTACATACCTGTACCCAGGATTTTACAGTTTCCCTCAGATCAGCAATGGATTACCCAGTTTTATAAATGCCTTGTCCCAGGACTGGGCTCAGCATGGATAGCAGTGTCCTGGAGTATCGTGGCTTTTATTCCAGCAGTGAATGTGGACCAATTAGGGCCTTCAAAGACAGGGCCTCAGATGACTTTTCTCCTTCCCAACTCCCTAAGACTTTGTTGCAAGTACTCTAAAGATATCCAGGGTCCCACATGCCCAGGGAGAGCCTCCTCATGGGGCCAGTTGTTTCTGCAGGCTAGAATAGCCCAGTCAGAAGGGAATCCCCTAAGGGAATCCTCTAAGTGCCATGCAGGTGCTTCTGGAGGGCAGGGTGCACAGTGATATTACTCATCTCTCTGACTCCTGCCCAGTCATAGGAATTCCATTGCCCCCAGCATCCCACAGCTGCACGGACCGTGCCTGGATACTTCCCCTGGCCTGTTGCTGGGTCTTGGCAGCCCTGGCAGTAAGCTCAGCAGGCGTATAGTCTCTCACCACGACCATTATGTGAACTGGGGGCTGCCCCATTGGTGGAGGTTGTTTTGGGTTTGTGTTGCATTAGGGGTCTGATGGCACAGGATGTTTTGTCCATTGAGCTGTCAATCACAACATCATCCTCTTGGTTCTTCTCACTTTCCCAAGGATTCCACCTCTTAGCATCCCAGTCGGGCTTTGTCACAAGCACTCAGACCTTAATCTGCAGCAGGCCATCATACCCTCCAAGTTTTGCAGATGGCACACTAAGGTCTCCAACTTATTTTCCTGCTCTCCCACCTGGTCTGCCAGCCCCGACGCTAGCAGGGTAGTGGACAACTGCACGTCCTTCTCTAACCTCAGTTCTTCTGCCTGCTTTTCTCGAGTTTCAACCTCTAGTTGGGCATCAGTGACCAACCACCTGCTCTCAGTCGAGGCCAGCCCCCAGCTCAGCCGTTCACTTCCCTTCTTTGTGGTAGTGATTGTGCAGTTCGTCAAACAAGCACTTTAGACCAGCTGATGTTTTGAGGACATCCCTGTACGCACGTGTGGTCCACAAGCATCTAGCATGTGGGTTGATAATCAACATGGGATTTCCCCCGCGGTTGCTTCTTTCCCAAGGTCCATTTCTGGGGTCTCCTCCAATTGTTAGTTCACAAACTGGGCCCCAAACACAGAGGGGAAGAAGAGACCAAAGACAGAGGCAAACCACACCAGATTGGTAGGTGGCAGGCTTACGAAGCAAGGGAACTTACGTATGAGGTTTGTCTTAGGTGGTCACAAGATGTGTAGCTCTCTGCACCCAAGCTCCAGAATTTAAAAGACTATACAGAGGCCTTAAATGGGTTCAATCACACATACCATCCAGATGGTCTCAACAATACACTGTTCTTTCAAGTCTGCGTCCTTGAAAATGGCTCCCACTGTGAGAGCAGTGGGCAGAAGTTACATTTCAAGGACAGGGGAGGGGATGAGGAGCCTCCAGTTGCCCAGGTCCAGCTTGAGGGTCAACCAGTGTCATGTCCTCTCAATGACCTGCTCCAACAGTGGGAAATATCCAGCATAAAATATGCCCAAGATAAGACAGCTGATGAATTTTGTAGTACACTAAGTTCTACAGAGCAGCCAAGGGCTCCGGTCTTGCATTGCACATTAAGACAGCTTTAGGCACCCTGAGTCTGTTGCCTGTCTAGATCTCCTTTAATCTATGTCAGTCGCAGGATTGTTTTATTATTTCCCTAGTTTTCCACTATGAAAAGTTAAATTAAGGATATGCCCACATCACATATTTCCCAAGGACAAATCTTCACGCAGAGACAGTATTATCTAAATTCCTACGGACATAAGAAATAGCTCTCCAATATTTGTAAGCCCACTTCTTCCACAATGGGAGAAGTGCTAAACCTTTATTTATGTAGTTAACTTAATTTTTTAAACTTTTCACTAATTAGAACTCTGTATATGATGCACACCTAATGAAACCATGTAGGCTTTATTTCTGTCTCTCTATCCATCTGTCTACCTATTATCTACTTCCCTAATTTGATGTGTATATAGAAGTGAGAAATTTAAATGATATGTGTGACTAAGACAGAGAGATACAATTCTAGATGAATGCCATTGAGATTGTTTATCTCTCTCTCTCTCTCTCTCTTTTTTTTTTTCTTTTGTTCCTGTTCAGCTTAATGCTTAGGCTCCTTTCTTTATCATGGCTGCATGAACCCTATATCATATTTAGAGGTCAGAATCTTAAACAAAATAAAATGAAATAAAAGAAAATAAAAGCCTCCAGGAATAATGAGGGGAAGGAGGTCAGTATTAGAGCATGCTGGAAAATATTTCAGATTACACCCTTTTTATAAATTTTCTGTTACTTAATAGCAAGACTTTTGATTAGTTTAAAATAATGTAGAGATGCTTGCAAATATGTCTGATTTCTCCAGGTTAACTTTTTTTACTTCCAAAGGAAAGCATGTTTTCAAATGTCTAATAAAGCTTTTTAAATGTGTAGTCACAGATGTTATTTCTAAAGCCTGCATTTAATTTCTGCCTGATTTGAAAAATTGTATTTTTTATGCAAAGGCACATCAGGAGAACAAACTGTGCAAATATAAGGCAGAGATTATTGTGCGCCTAAGTGATACCACAGAAAACATGGTTTTCAGTAATCGTAAAAGCAAAATGACACGTGCTAGAAAAAGAAAGTATCATATAACAATTCATAACAGGTATAAATACAGTGACCTTGACATAGTCCTCACCTTACAATCATTCTGGCTTCTGGTTTCCTTTCATTAGAGGACATGCATAATTTGAATTATACTATGAATCTACATAAATGCAATTGGTGTAACTATAAAAATGAATTTAAATTGTGTTGAATGGTGTTTCAAATATACCTAAAATATCTAAAAGTGTAAAAGTTAGAATATATTTATAAGGAATGATGGAGACTGTTGGAAAAACTTACCTGTATGTCAAAGTGATTTTAAATTATTAAGTGAAAATAAATTCCACATTAGTAAGACATCAAAAGACCCATTGTTAACATGAATTACATATAAAGGACATCCTTACTGTGGGTAAAACCTAATGTTATTTTTCAACTTATGAATTCAACAAGATAGTGTATTTGCATCAGTGTGAATCCTCATGGTAGGTCCTAGGTAAATACTATCTTCTTTTTCTTACAGAAAAAACAAACAAACAAAAATGTCCAGGAAGTTACAGTGTTTTAAGAAATGCTAATTATCTAGAAACTAGAATTAGTATGGTTGGCAACACTAAGGCAAAGCATTAGAATACTCCAATTATGAAGTGGGTCCAGGTTTGGTAGACTTTCTTACAACAAAATATTTTTATTTCTTTGACCTGCAGGATAACCACTGTGATCCCCAATTTGGTGATTCATTGATGACTTTTAAAATACAGGATAGGCACTAATGTATGTTAATTTCATTAAGTTTTGCTTTCGACTGTATTTCAATTGTGCGATTATAAGTAAAAGAGTGCATTTTGCCTTTGATATTTATGGAAAATATATCGATTATTACATGAACATTTGGCATCATAAATATTTCTGGAATTCTGTATTGCTGGCTTTCTAGTGAATTGACTGTTTCTTGATCATGGTGAAGCAATAAAGCAGTGATTTAAAAGCTTGAAGTTTGAAGTCAGGAAGGCAGATTTTAACCCCGCTTGGTATACTTGAGTGAATTATATAATCTCTCCTCAAGGTGTATTTGGACAAATCTTTAATCTGTTTCTCATTCAGTTTCTCAACAGGAAATGAAAATAATAACACTATTCAGCACATGGGAATGTCATCCCTGGATTAAATGAGATTGTTCTTAGCACAGGATTTGTCATGTAGTGCTTCAGCATTCTTAGCTGTTATTGGACTTGCAAAAACAAACAGCAAGTATATTCATTGTTAATGATTCAGGGTAATAAGAGTCACAAATTCCCAAATTTCTAATCCCTAGCTGGAGTGTCCTCATTTTTATTCATTATCAAATCAGTACATACGGCTTCATTCTGAGCATATCTGACATGAATTTTTGTCAAGAAAAATACGACTTTACTTGTGACACCACGTCAGGTCACACATAGAGGCAGAGGAACCCCATGACCCAAAGTTTGGTTCAGATGTTGGGACTGATGAGGCAATATACATGTGGCTTGGGGAAGCAAGGAAAGGAAACTGGTCTGGGTTTTTATTGTAGTCAGAGGGTGGCTCAGTGAGAGTTTGAGTACAAGGTGGGGCTTGCCTGGTTTAAATACCCACCTGCCTCCACAGCTAAGAAGGGAGCCTCTAGACTTTCTTATCAGCTTGTCCAGTTACATAGGACACAGGTGAGGCTTAAAAGCTGTCAGCAGTCAGTCATATATCAAAAAAGAAAATTCAGATTCCTCATTATATAGTAAAAAAAAAAAGGAATATGAATTCCTTCAGTATGTCCTTGTATTTATCTTAAGAAATTACTCTTTAAAAATTTTTTTGTATTTATTATTTTTTAAAATTGAAGTATAGTCAGTTACAATATGTCAGTTTCTGGTGTACAGCATAATGTCCTAGTCATGTATGTGTGTGTATATATATATATACACACACATATATTCATTTTCATTAAAATTTTTACAAGATACTGAATATAGTTCCCTGTTCTATACAGAAGAAAAAATTTTTAATCTATTTTTATATACAATGGGTAACATTTGCAAATCTCAAACTCCCAAATTTATTCCTTCCCACTCCCCTTTCCCTGGTAACCATCAGATTGTTTACTATGTCTGCTAATCTGTTTCTTTTGTAAATGAATTCATTACTGTCCTCTTTTTTCTTTTTCTTTTTCTTTTTCTTTTTTTTCTTTCTTTTTTTAGATTCAAGAAATAACTCTTAAATAGCACTGATGTATGTCATGGAATGCACTGATCAAGTTGGCCATCCCAGGGAGATCTGAGCTCTAGTCAACCCTCTGCAATAGTCTTCCTTCCCTACTCCTTTTCTTTTCCTTCCTTCCTTTCTTCCTTCGATCATCCTCCCTTTTCTTTTTCTTTCTTTTGCTGTTTTTCCTTTATAAACAAGTTCACATTTTTCCATAGTGATATGGTAGAAATAGTAATAAAACAATGTTTCATAGATGTAGTGATTTCATACTAAACATGCATGATTTGTGAAGTAAGTGCTAGGGGAATTTTTAGCCTCATGCCTTGCTGTCTTATTTACACTACTGTCTGGTGGGATTATAGAATATAATTTATTGATGAGTCTCAACTCTTGTGCTTTTTTTTTATTGAAATAAAACTTAAAATGGCATCTAATGTTCTAAGAAATTTTATTCAGAGTATAAAATGTATTCCTCTTTGGTGATAGTCATCTTGTTCCATACCTTCCAGATTTTATCAAATAGGTTTTGATTGTTGTCATATTGGTCGGGTTCTCATTTTTAGTTCTATATCATAAAGGAGCCTTTAGGCATATTCTTCATAGTTATTTTTAATTTTAGTTTTTCAATACATGAAAAGTTCCCCAGGGCTATTTCATAGGATTATTTCCCTCTTCCCTAATAAAGCATACATATATTATCCAAACTAAGTCTGTCAGTTCAATTCAACGAGCAATTTTTGAATACATATTGTTGGCTCACTGTAATTTCATAAGAGGGAAGAGATTAAGATAAAGAGAGAGAGACTGAGAGAGAGAGAAATCATATTTCTTACTGTGCCTAAAGTAATTATGAATCTATTGGGAATTTAGGATTTACACACAAAAAAATTTTTTAAGTGACACAGTACAAACCGTAAGCTAATTAAAAATGTTAATGACAAATTTATGCTATTTTTAAAAGAGCTTTCGTATCCTTGACTGAGCTATTTTTATGTTTTTCACTCTGTCTAATACAATTGCTGCATACAAGATGTTCAATTCTTATTTCTCACAGTGAATTTATGAATAATAAAGATGATAATCATGAATTGTAAGTAAGATGCGGAATGACTATTAGCTTATAATAATCAGAGAGGGTTAGTAAAAGACTTGAGGGTTAATTAAAGATGGACAAGATCCGGAAAGGTGTAGGTTCAAGTGTATTCCAAATGTATCATAATAAACACCGTAACAAGTGTGCAAGACAAACGATCTAGATATATTCAACAGTGAAAATTAAAGTAGAAAATAAAAATAGAAGGCATAAAATAGTAGATTATGAAATAGGCTTTCAAAACTGGCACCAGACTCTGACTAAAACTTCAGTTTTAACCAAGGAATTTGAACACAACCTTACAAACAATGGAGAATCAGTAGAGATAATTAAGGAAAGCCGTAATTGAAATCGTCCTCTGGTTAATATTCTTAGGTACTATGTGGCAAATATTGGAAGAGTTGGAATTGTGAAAAACCAGTGAAAATCTAGCAATGTTGCAAGCTGAGCTCTCTAGAGTCTAGACTCTGAGATGACAATTAACAGGCAAGAAATTTTTTGGAGAGTATTCTCAGGACCGTCACTCTTATGGAGAGGGAAAGAAGCGGGATAGAGCAGTAGGGGAAATTGGACTGTAATGACGTTCACAAGAAGACTTCATCCTATGTGAGTGCTGCAGTTAGGACAGTTCCTTAGAATTGTCCCGAGTTGATGTGTGAGGGCTGAGACTTGATGCAGCTCTGTGGATTTGTCCATGGATGAAGGCTCGCCTGGCCTTGTGCAAAGTGGATCTCTTGAGCTGAGGACAGTTTCCAGGACAAACTGAGAGCTGAGGGCTGTCATTTAGCAGTACTCCCAGCAGCTGACGGAACAAGGCATTCAGCTCTGAGAAGGAGACCAGAGTAGCCCAGGGTGAGGTCCATTACAGTTCACCTCTTGACCTGCTGAGATCCATGTCTTCTTTAAACTTTTTAGAGCAGCTCCTTGAAAGGCTACGGTGGCCTCATTTCCTGGGATCCTCCAACAGACAGATTAGTGAGATAAAATGTAAGTCTTGTTCTATCAATTTTCTCAAAGCTGCAACAGATACTAATTATTACCCTCCTTTTTTATCCATTCTAGATTTCTCTCTTGCTAGCACCTGTGCTGTTCTAGATAACGTACCTGGGGAGGTGCAGGACATCTGAAAAGAGAAAAGACATTTGAAATAATCCTCTAGGGGAATGAAAGTGTGAATGAAATGAGGAAACACAGTAGGACTGCGAGACAGTCCTGAGGGAAAATCTGAGATGAGAGCACCGTGTATTTAGACTCAGAGCAGTCAGCATGCTGTATTTTTCCCCCGTCAGTAGTTTTAACTGTGTAAGCATAAGTGTAGGGAAATGCTATTTAATCAATACTGGGTTTTTTTTTGTCAAATGAGTACGAAGGTGGAGCGTGGTGGCATAGAATTTGGAAAAGACGCTTCACTATGAATGGGAAAGAGGAGGAAGAACATAAAAATTGGTAGATCAATGGAATATAGATAGATTTCTGTATATAGATGTGTAGATCCTGGTAGGGCCAAGGGACTGTGGCATATTAGCCTACTAGAAAGTGTGAGATGAAACAACAGGAGATGATGCCTTAAATAGCAGATACTTAAAACCTCTGTGTTGAACGGTTGTGGTTATTGGTAATGACAGGCTGTAGCATGGCCACCGGAGTGACTATGTAAGAGGGGCAAAAAATATTCACAGGAAAGAGCTGAAGTAGCTGAGAGACTGGTAACATTAAAGGATTATCTGCGCAGTTACTGAAATAACTTCTTTACTGAAATAAGGACTTGGATGGAGTAGTGCTGGAGAGAAGTCACTAGTGACTGTAAAAAGAGATAGTGGGTATCAGAATCAGATGACATGAGGAAACAGTGTTGCTAGGGATATGTTTGTCAAAATGATTTTTATGAATCCTTAAGAAGTAGTTCTAAGAAACATTTAGAGTCTTTAGGAACTTTATCACCTCATTAAGAGTATTGTAATAATTTATACTAAACTTACAAAATATTTCTCCCTAAATTTTGGAATTTTGGTGATTTTGCATATGTATGCTCCTCTGTGTTCCATGCTTTTTTGTGAAAAATCAATCATTATATTTATAATAAAAAAGAAGTTAAAATGAGTTTTTGAAGTTATTATAAAAGAATTTAACCTGACAATTAAGCTCTCAACATTTTTAACTATGTTATTTAATAGAGAATTAGGAGCTTTTAATTATTAATACATCTCTGGAAAAAGGATCTATCCGTGATGTGCATTTAGTTCAAATTTATAATTATCTTTATCATGAATTTCAATATAAAGCACCCTCAGCAGATTTACTTTTAAAAAATTAAATATTGCCATCACCAGTGAGTAAATTATTATTTTTCTATGACTGTTATTATTTTTATTTCCAGAAATGACATCAGAGTATGTGAAAGCAGGAAGATTAGTTTGTAAAATTAAAGATTCAGTGGCTTGTATGACACGATTAAGAACGTAATTTAGGGACATCACAACTTAGGTGAAAATATACAATATGTTTATAGCAAGTAAATTTTAAAATAATTTTGTGAATCGAGAAGGCTAGCTTAAGAGCTAGAGAATCTGAAGGGCTTTAAATGAATGAATGATGTCAAACATCAACATATCCAAGGTAGCTATGAAAAATACTGATGCCTAATTTCATTTCCAGAGGTTTTTATTGAAGGAGGGTGGGGGTTTTTTGTTTGTTTGTTTTTGCTACTTACTTTTTCTAGTATGCAGTTCTGGTTGAGAACCACTCTGGTGAGCAGCCAGGGTCTCAGGAGGAGAGATTTTACCTCCAAAGGTCTCTCTAGTAATATGCTTAATTGTAAAAATCCGGGAAATCCCTCAGTCAGTGGATAATAATTACCTTAAAATTAGCAAATAGATAAGAGTGACTACTTCAGGGAAGGCAGTAGTGATTTTCATCATTTAAGAATATACAGAATACCTTGAAGAATTTATTTTTTCCTAAAAATATGTTCTGAATGATCTAAAATGTTATAAATCAGAGGTCATAGTATGATGCTTTTATGAATAAATGTATAGATTGATGTCTAAAGTGTTCTGGTACTGAGCTACTTAGAAGTTAACTGCAGGAAGGAAAAAAGAAAGGCACTGAGCTTTGAAGCAAGAAAGGGGATAAACCGGACTGAGTTTGCACCTTATTAGTCTTCCTGCAGCATAATTCAGGATAGCCTGAACTAAGCAGAAGTGGAAGTTAGCCTTGGGGTAAAGAAAATGCAATTACTTGCTGTTCTGATTATTCTTGTTTAAAATCCTCCAGCCACTCCACCTCATCGTCCAGTCTTCCCTTCCCCTTCTCTGGCTCGCTCGGTGCCTGAGAAAGCTGGCCTCTGTGGAATACAGCACCTGGGCTCTCCTCCCTGTTGGTATCTGGGATTTTGAAAGAATCAGATTTGCAGCCTTGGTGGCAAAAATGTCTGTGGGACAGTAACTCAGAAAGACCTCTTAGAATAGGCACAAAGCATGAGGTTATTCGGTCCAATGTGAACGCACATTAAAGGGCATCTGATGCAAAGGGAGTGATCGTTGATCAGGTATCTAGTTTATAGCTGTCCATCAGGATCCTTCTTTAACCAACATGGTGCTTGATCTCAAAACTCACGTACAGAATGGCCACAGCAACAGGGATGGCAGAGACTGAGGACACACTCAAAAGCCTCAATTTCCTCTCACCAAAGCTCCTCTGACAGTTCTGCCAAGTGTTCAGCATACTAGTGCCAGAGGCCAATGATGCAGCATGGTTCCTGGGGTGGGCCAGCAAGCTACCTGGTGTCAGGATGACTACTGCAAACTCCTCCATCAAAGAGGTGATAATGATTCATCCTCACTATAATAAATAGGTATTTGCAACATGGATTTTTCCTTCCCTGTCTTCAGTGGTTCTGCCAGTACCACCAAGTGCAGAGGGTTTACGAAAGCTCTTAGTTCCAGTCATGGAATTCTGTGCAACTTCATTTCAGACTGAGGGACTCAGTTTAATGCCCATGGACTTCACTGGACATGTGCTTCATTACAGGGAAGAGACTGGAATGACAACACAATGAATGGCCAACTAAATGCTTAGTAGTGATCCCCGATGGGGGTCTCAAGTTGTGTTCCATAGGATGTTGTATCTCCTTTTAGTCAATGTGTAGTGCTGGTTCTTCCATAGACAAAACACTCCTATTCTGCAAGTTCCTCTTTTCACTCTTCCACCTGTAAATCCCCTTACAGAATGTTTGTTTCACCTCCCTGCAAACCTGAGCTTGGCTTATTTCAGTGGCCTTTTTCCCTTAAATCATCAGTGATGAAGCGCAGCTATTTAGAAGCTAAGGTTGTCCTTCAGGCAAGAACATTTCCTTCTATCATTAAACCAACAGTCATGGAAAGGGGTTATTATAGGAGCTTGAGTGATTTATCTCAATTTTCCAGGGGAAATTGAGTGGATGTTGCCCAATGAAGGCATGAAGAACTTCCTCTAGACACTCCAGGTTTCAGTAGGCTGCCACTTAATAGTCTGGTTTGATAGTTAAATTTATTTCATCGTTAAATTCATTCATAAAGACATGTTTTCTAATGACCTTGGCATAGTCTTCCTGGTAAAAATTCCTCACTAGTAAAATGCTCATTCAGGAATCTGGAATGTATATGGAAGAAGCAGATTATTATCCTCACCTCGCCTCAAATAAACTGCAGAAACCTGGAGTGTGGCAACTCTGCATATTTTATGTTACCCAAGCATTTCTTTCTTCTCCTTTTCTGTCTTACCGTGGGTAGATGGTAGTCGTGGTGGACAGTACACCAAGTGGGAGTGTGACGGCACTAGCATTGCAGTAGCACCACCCACCCTTATTCAGTGTTTCACCTTTGGCTGTTTCCACTACCTGCTGTCAACCAGCAAAATGGTAGCAAGTGAACCCGTGGATAAGAGGGGGTGGGAGGGAGCTTCTGTAGGACTCAGTATTATCCGCCGCTTCAGGCATCTGCTTGGGCTCTTGGAAAATATCTTCGTGGTAAAGGGGGACTACGGTACCCATGATGACCAAGTGGCTGAAGGGGCTTCTGTCTTCTTCATGTTCAGGAAAGTAACTAACTCGTATGAAAGGAAAGAAAAAGTGATACCAAGTGGCAAAAATGATAAACAGGGCTGGATACTTTATATTTACCCTCATGAGGTACTTTTCATCCTTCTCTGCTCTACTCTGAGCCCAGGAAAATGCAGCCTACAGACTTTATCATCCATGCTCTCTTGCTTACCGTTAACTTTTAAGACATGTTAATCCTGACACTTCTCATGACTCTTCCTCTGTTTTCCACGTGACTTCTCAATGTATGTTAATTTCCTCATTGAAGAGTTGGAACTACTTTGGCAGTGTGTTAGTCAGGGTCCTGACAGGACATGGAATACGCAGTCTTTACAAATTTGAGAGGAGTCCTCCATGATGTGATTTGTTCCATTTAAATGTACGTTTTTAGAATGAAGCCATACGGGAAATAGTGAAGATAGAGGATTTAAGGAAAACATATTAGATAGGCCTAGAGGAATTACATTTTATGGTTAAAGCCAGGTTGTATCCTAATTACTCAAATAAAGAAGCATTGATAAAGGGACTATTAACAGAGCTGTGGACAGTGTTCAGTAAAATACATCTTATTAAGGTGGGAGACTTAATATGATGATTCTTGAGGTCTTACTGATTCCCCAGAAAAAATGAAAACAGAGGATGAAAACCATAAAGTTTGGCTTTGAAGCTTGAACTTAATATTATAAATAATGATTATTTATTTTAAGTTGTTGAACAAGGGAATGAATGGGATGTTCTGAGGAATATTCGTCTGATTGCATTTTGTAAGCAGAATGAGTAGAAAGGGGAGCGAGATAGATAAGCTAGCAGGCTACAGAGGCTGGCCAGATACAGCAGAGCCCAGGGGAAAGGACTCTGAATCAGAACTTAGAGGTCTCAGGCTTTTCCTTATTTTCTCAAAGCTTTTTTCATCACTACTTAAGGGAAGATAAGGAGGCCTACATGAAACAATTAATAAGACGGCTGCAACCATTGAGTGGAATACTGTGTGAAAATGCTTTGAAAATTGTAAAACATTGTGCAGTGTAAATTACTATTCCACCTCTATTAGCTTTGGTGTCTGGTGGCACTGGACTAGCAATAGGAGTAGAAAAGAGGGTGTGGATTGGAAAGTTTCCAGGCAGGAATAATTGATAAAACATAGTGACACTGAATAAGGAGATAACAAAGAAGTAATCGATGCTATACCATGTTTGGAACTTCATGACTGAGGCAAAGTTGCTGCTATTAAGAGAAATGTAAATGGAGAAGGGAAGTAAACTTTGATGAAATGTTCCTTTCAATTTTGAAATACAGCAGGGAATTGGAGATGCAAAATTTTAGCTAAAAGAAGTTCCACCTAGATATATATGCATATATATGATATATATAATTTAGAGGCTTTTCAACTAACACTGAGAATCTGCAATATGCAAGATATAGTAGTATATGATTATGTGAATTATCTCTTATCACAATAATTCTATAAAACAAGCTACACAAAAACTCAGTGGCTTGGAACAGTAGTCATTCATTTACTTCATGAATCTGTAAGTTGTATGGTTCTTTTAGTGTTGGTAGAGCTTATTCCTATGGCTGCAGTTGGCTACATACAGATCAGGCCCTGTTGACCTTGACAGGACTCTCTCATATGTCTGGCAATCAGATGGTTTTTGCCTGGTCTAGGATGACCTCAGCCAGGGCAACTAAGGAGACACATCTCTGCTCCATATGATTTATCCTTCAGGGGTCTAGCCTGGGCTTCTCCTTATGGTAAAGATAGATGAGCAAAGCAATCTAGTAAAAATTCACATGTCCTCTTGAGATATAGGCTTAGAACTGGCACAGTTACTTACTACATATTTTATTTGCCAAAACAGATAAAAGACCTAAAATTAAGGGGAGAGAAATAGACCCTGTCTAATTAATAAAAAGAATAAAAAATTCACATGGAAAGGGTGTAGATAGAGAGAAGGACGAAGAAATTAGAATGTTACTGAAATCAACCCACCACAGTGAGACTATTCATTTATTAATTAGTTAATTAATTTACAGAAAATGTTCTTTGAGTATCTATTCTGGGCATTGGGATAGAGCAATAAACAGAAGAAGAGAGTTCTCTGCTTAATAGAGTTTATGTATTAAGTGACTAAGTTCAGTAAAAAATAAACAACCAAATATCAACAAGTGATAAATACTGTAAGAAATATAATAGAGAGATAGGATAGAAATGTCTAGGTGAGAAGTATGTCAGGTTGGATGGCTTTCTGGGTAGTTGATATGCGAACTAAAGTAAGAATTAAAAGAAGGAACCTTTTGAAGATAAGAGGAAAGACCACTGAATATAGCAGGAAGAACCAATTGGTGAGTGATAAGGTATGAGATTAAATAATCGAGTGAGAGACAAAACTTGTTGAGCCTTAAGCCTTGAAGCTGACTGTAAGGGTCTCAGACTTTATTCCGGTGAGATGAGAAGCCATGGAGAGTCTGATGCACAGGAGTGTCCTCCAATTATTGTGTATTAATAATACAAGTTTGATATTCTGGTTTCCAGTATGGCATGTAAAGAGCTGGAAGTACATAGTTGAGCAAACAGGGAAATAAGCAAGCAAGCAAGCAAATAAAAACTCTTCTCAGATTTTCCAGAGAACTGAGGTCACAGGGAAAACTGTAACCCCCTAAACTGGACAGATAGGTGGATATAGAAATTCACAAATTGCTGAAGTAGAAAGCCACAGGTGGAAACCTCTGTGGGAACCAGGAATTTGGATTGGATGGTGAAATTTTTCCATACACATGATTGGGATATGGAACACATCTCATCTGTTACTAGGGAAAGATATGTTTTCTTTCATCCAGAAAATGTCCAGTTCTTAGCATCATTGCTCCCTTTTAGCCACTCAGCAACTATTCAGCAGTTTCAGCTTAGGGTGTTTGGCAAAAGTCCAGCATGGGCAGCAAACATGGAGGCCTCCTCAGATCACGCCTGTCCACACCTGACATAGTTCTTTTCACACATCAAATGCTAATATTATTTTTAAAAAGATCTAAAAACAATAATATAAAATACTACCTTAGGACTCTAGAAAAAGAAGAGTGCATTAAATCCAAAGAAAGAAGAAGAAAGAAATAATAAAGATTAGAGCAGAAATAAATGAAAAGTAAAATAGGGAGTTAACTCCACTAAGGTCAGAATAAGACAAGGATATCCCCTTTTCCCACTCCTGTTCAAAATGTACTGACAGTCCCAGCTAATTCAATCAGGAAAGAAAAGGAAATAAAGGCTACCCATACTGGGAAGTGAAACATAAAACTGTCTTCAAAGATGACATGTTTGTCTCTGTAGAAAATCTGCATGAATCGACAAAAATCAAAAAAATCCTATAAAGAATAAGTGATCATATTATGTTGCAGGATACAAGGGCAATACACAAAGTTAATTACTTTCTTAGATACCAGCAGTGAACAACTGGAATCTGAAATTTAAAACACAGTACTGTTTGCATTAGCACTCCCCAAAATGAAATACTTAGGTATAAATCTAATAAACCACGTATAAGATCTGTATGAAGAAAATGAAAAACCTCTGATGAACTAAGTCAAAGAAGAACTAAATAAATGGAGAGATTCTGTGTTCATGGGTGTGACAATTCAGTATGGTCAAAATGTCAGTTCTTCCCAGTCTGATCTGTAGATTCAATGTAATTCCAGTCAAAATCCCAGCAAATTAATTTGTAGATATTAACAAACTGATTTTAAAGTTTGTATAGACAAGCGAAAAACCCAGAATAGCCAACACAATATTCAAAAGTGAAAAATAAGTTGAAGGACTGACACCATCCAACTTCAAGACTTACTGTAAAGCTACAGTATCAAGACAGTGTGGTACTGGTGGAAGAATGGACAAATAGATCAATGGAACAGAATAGCAAGCCTGAACATAGACCCACACAAATACAGTCAACTGACCTTTGACAAAGATACCAAGGCAACAAAATGTAGAAAAGACTGTCTCTTTAACAAAAGATGTTGGATCAAATGGACATCCATATGCAGGCAGGAAGAAATAAAATAGTAAGACAGAGCTTACACCCTTTGAAAAAGTTAACCCCAAATTGATCATAAGCCTAAATGTAAACGCAAAGTTACAAAACTCCTAGGAGATAACATAGGAGAAAGTCTAGAAACCCTTGATTTTGGCAATGGCTTTTTAGCTAAAATCCCTGAAAGGAAGAATGAGTAAGCTGGATTTCATTAAAGGTAAAAAAATCTGTGCTGGGGAAGATAATGTCAAGAGAGTGAAACCACAAGCCATGGAATGGGAGAAAATATTTGCAAAAGAAACACCCAATAAAAGAATGTAATCCAAATTATTTTTAAAACTCTTAAAACTCAATAATAAGATGGACAACCTAACTAAAAATAAACAAATGATCTGAACAGACACCTCATCAAAGAAGACATGCAAACAATCAGTATAATGTGAAAGGATGGTCAATATTATACATTGTAAGGGAATTGCAAATTAAAATAAAACATCTATTACTGTGACAACCCCAAATATTGGCAAGTGTGTGGAGTAACAGGAATGCACATTCATGGGCTATGAGAATGAAAAGTGGTAGAGCCACTTTGGAAAACTCTGGCAGTTTCTTACAAAACTAAACATACCCTAGTTGTATGATGTTAGCAATTACACTCCTCGATATTTACCCAAACAGGGTGAAAATTTCTGTCTACATGAAAACCTGCACATGGATATTTGTGTCAGCTTTATTCAGAGTTGCAAAAACTCGGAAGCAACCAGACATCCTTCAGTATAGGAATGGATAAAAGAACTTTGCAACATCCATACAATGGAATATTATCCAGCAATGGAAAAATGAGATATGAAGCCATGAAAAGACATGGAGGAAACTTAGATGGATATTACTAAGTAACGTACGTCATTCTGAAGGGGCTATATACTATATAATTCCAAATACATAATATTCTGGAAGAGGCAAAACTAGGGGGAAAGTAAAAAATCAGTGGTTGTCAGGGTTTAGGGGGAGGGAGGGAAGGATGAATAAGCCAAGTACAGAGGATTTTCAGGGCAGTGAAACTATTTTTACATTATGTGGTAATGGTGAATACATGTCATTTCATGCTCATCAAAACCCATAGATTTTACAACACTAAGAGTGAACCCTAATGTAAATTATGGCCTTTGAGTGATAATGATGTGTCAGCATAGTTTCCTAGATGGTAACAAATGTACCACTCTTTGCATGATGGGGGTAGGTGGTATGTGTGAATTCCCCATAGTTTCTGCTCAAATTTGCTGTAAATCTAAAAGTGTTCTAAAATATAAACTCATTTTTAAAAAATATTATTCTGGATGTTGTGAGAGAAATGGATGTGAGGTGTTCATAGATGATTGGTCCTACTGTCTTTGAGAATATTAGCCAAGACAGATATAGAGATATAAATTAAGAAAATAATTAAAAGTCAAATTAATATAAATACTGAACCAGGACACAGGTAAGATGCTGAGTGAAGCCAGAAGAAAGAGTAATTCATTCTGACAGGGGGAGTAAAGACTTCTTAAGGATCATAGCACTTGAACTAAACATCGCATAATGAATAGAAATTCACTACGATGAAAAGGACATGAAAGATATTCAAGGCATGAGACTGTAACAGCTAAAAGACTGAATTTTAAAAATTCATTTTGTGCCCAGGTGTTATTTAGGCAAACTGTAGCCAAATGTTGAATGCATGGAAATGTAATGTCTTACATGTGGCAGAAATGGTGGGTTGTCTTAACATTTTGTTTTTAGACTTTTTGTTGACAAGATTTTTGACTTATTTAAGAAGTGCTATGATTATTTTTTCATCCCAGTTACAGTGTTAAAAGTGTTCATTCATAAGAATTTCAAGGAAACTTTCAGTCAGTTACTACGACCAAACTCTAGGTAGCTGCAGTGTATTCCAAAGAATAAATGCTAAAAATGACAAAAACATGTCTGTGTGTGTGTGAGGATGATATAACACGAAAGGATCACGTTCAAAACTTTGAGGGCAAGAAATAGCATTGTATTAATTATGTGGTATACTGTGTGCGAAGGCAGGAGATCCAAATATCTCAAAGGAATTTGTAATAGTATTTTCTAGCCAGAGGAACGTGCTGTTACACTAGGATTGCTTTATATATTTAGATGCTTTGTTTTGATTTTTCCCTCCCTTCTTCCTTCCTTCCTTCCTTTTCCTTTCTTTTTTTTCTTTTTTACTTTCATTTTTTTCTCTCTCTCTCCCCCAATCTCCCCTTCTTCCCTTTTCTCTTCCATTTCCTTCTCTTCCTCTTTCTCCTTTTTCCTCTTCTGTTATCCAGGAATCTCCTACTTAGCAGTAAATTTCCCTAAACACTTGAGCATAGTTGTTTAAAAAGCATTCTGTTTTCCCTGGTATTCAACAACGATCAGAGGTCAAATTTTATGTTACCTTTACTGTCTTCATAACTTCTTATTCTAGTGGAATAATTCTCCCAAATTTTATTTAATAACTACTGAAAGTTAATATGAAGTCAGCAAATTTAATGCTAAGTTTAAAATTCAAATGATACACATCTTGATAGTCACATGAATGGGATCACCATGTACAGTCTTGTTTATCTGTGAGAATATTCCATGGTATTGTATGTAGCTGCAGTTTATTTTTTCATATTTGCATATTACTCCATTTCACGAATATACTTGATTTTTGTTAGGCATTTCAGAGTTGACAGAAATTTGGATTGTTTCCTGTTTAGCCCTTTCAAAATTAGAGATGCTATACATTTGCTATGTGTCTTTGGTTGGATTTAAGTAATCAGCCAAACTGCTGGGTCTTCAGGCAGGCATATCTTGAGTGTTAGTTGATGCTGCCCAACATTTTTATGACTTATTGTGCTGACTTACACTGTAATTAATAACATATGAGTTCTGCTAGCTTCACATTCTGCTCAACGCTTGGTATTTTCAGCCATTCTGATTTTAGACTCTGTTGGGTTTTTAATATTTTTATCATTGTGGTTCTAATTTGCATCACTCAGATGACAATTGATTTTAAGAAGTTTTCTACATGTTTGTTGTCTATTTGATTATTCCTTTCATTAAGTGCCTGTACAAATATTTCACTTGTTTTTAAATTGACTGAGACATTCCTAATGATTCATAGGATTTTTCTATATATTCTGCCTACAAATCTTTTGATAGGAATAAGTATTGCAAATACGTTTTCCAAGTCAGTGACTTAATTTTAATAAAATCTAATGTATCAGACTTTTGTTTGATGGTTAGTTGTGGTACTTTCCCCAGCCTTGGATATTGTTTTTACTTATTTGAACGGATCAGGACTCTGCTAAATACTCGAGGAGGGGCTCTCTGAGGATCTCTGGAGTTTTCTGTCTCTGCAGGTCTCTCCTCTCTCTTGCTCCATCCTACTAACTTTGATCTACTCTCTCTAGTGGCTTTGGACCCCTCAAACTCAGATCCATTTAATTCAAGGAGTTCACTGGGCTATGAATGTGTTCCTTCCCCTTGCGCTGTGCACTGGTAACTCCAGGCAGGGAGTTGGGGCAATCACAGGCTTCACCCAGATTGCTTCTCTTAGGGATCACTGCTTAGATGCTTGATGTTAAAAATCAGTGTTCTATATATTTTGCCCTGTTATTAGTTGTTTTAGGTGGGAGAATAAATTCAGTCCCTGTTTTTCTATCTTAACCCAACACAGAAGCAGAAGAAATGGAAATCTCTCTCGCTCTTGCTTTTATTTTTGTATTGTTTTATCATATACGTACATACAAAAATGTAAAAACATGTGTATGTAATGTATGTGCTTATGCATATACATGCTCATATACACATATATATTCTTCCATATTTATCATATACATATTTCTAGTTTTACCGATCTTGAAGGTAAAGATGCAGACATTGAAGATATTTGTTCTTGTAACAGGAATGAGATAATAGAGAAAAACGATCTGAAATTGGGGTCCTTGTCTATTTACCACTTCTAGTACATAAGATGCTTTCAGCTTGGTACTGAGTGCTTAGAGGATTCATCAGATGGGTTTCAGCCGTCATCCTTGTCCAGAGTCCTCCAGCTGTCTCAGAAAGGCCTTCTGGATACTTCTTAGTATTTTTGCATTTTTTTTCAACTAATAAACCTCTCACACAAACAGAAGATAGTTACTTTTCATAGAGATATATTGTTTACATGTTTTTTCTGATTATTATCCTATAAGTCTTTATTGGCTTACATATTAAATTTGTCTTCAAAACCTGGCATTCTATTCAGTCATGTTTCCTAGGATCCTTCTACATAAATTCTCTGCCAGATAGACTTGAGCCTTTTGGCTATTGCTTCTCTAGTTCTTGAGATCATACTTACTGTTTTTTAATTCTCAATCAAAGTACAGCCTACTACAGGTAGCCTGTCTTGATTACATTTTAGGTCATTCTTGTAACACCTTGGAGATATTTGTTTTATAAATAAAAATAAACATATAAAATTTTAATAGAACCAAAGACAAGAATAATATTTTCATCAGGCAATATATGGGCTCATATTAGGAAGAGATACATCATTTTAAAATTTGTAGATTTGATTTGACAAGCTTCCCTTCACATGAAAGTTCACATGGGATGACTAAACTGATATCTCTGCTTCAACAAAAATGCTGAAGTTGTTTTCCTTGGGATTAGAAGAAAATTGATTTGTTCTAAAAATGAGGAGTAAGTTTATCGGCAATTCATGGTTCAAGTGTGAGAAGAAAAGAGGACATCCAGAGAAACAGTGGCCTTCTTTTAAATTCTCCACTTGAAGGAGAGGAGATGTGGCTAGTAAGGGTTTTAAAGTTCCACTGGGATGTGTCATGGTAAACTGCACTTGCATATTCTGATGACGTGACGTGGTCCCGTCAATATATTCACCAAAATAGGAAATGTGTAAGATGTGTTGAGATTCTCCTGCACAACTATAGTTGCTGAGATAAAGTTTTTGAGAGGAATAAAAAGTCCAATTTCTGCTTGAGGAGACGTGAGTTCCAGGCTTCATTCTGGTGAGATATATCCATACTGTGATATAAAAATGTTGGCTATGTCTATTGGTGACAAAGCTTATATACATAATGGAAAGAAATGTCAAATTGAAAGAAGTATTTCTCTTTAATGCCTAATTAATGCTACAGTTCCCTTACATACCTAGCGAGTGGAAGGAAAGTCAAGCTGAAATAAAGGACGGAGGTTAGGAAGGTGGCTTTCTTGGGTTTAGGGAAATAACAGAGGCTGTGTTTGCATGTGTGTGTGTGCACGCCCACTCGTGTGGTGGAGGTAGCAGTGATGTTGCTCAAATTTCATTAGAAATTACCTTTGTCCCTTTTGAAGTTATCTGGTGACTACTGTTCCTATCATATTCAAAGCATTAGGAATTGAAAGATCTCAGCTTTAAATATTTGTAGATTAGATAGATAGATAGATAGACAGACAGACAAGCAGACAAACATACATTCAGGAAGAAAGTGAGTTGGCTATAAACTACACAAAATCAAATACCTTCGAGTGACCCTCCCAGATAAAATGGACAATAATCACATTGTGGATAATTGCAGAAGTTGTAGGGACTTGTACATTCTTTGAATCCCCAGTTTCACTGAAAAAAATAAAATATCTTGTCTTTCACTTCTTTTATCTTGAGTAAATTTATGCATGCACAGCTGCCACCCTAGATCTAAACACTAGATATTGCTATGTTTGTTAGCTTAATTTTTTTAACTTTTAACCTTTTTATTATTGCATTTTTTTCTTACTCTTTGAACATACTTGCCTTTGAGCAGTGATTTTTTTTTTTAAATTCTGAAGCAGCATGCTCTTCTGTGATGCATTCAAGGTCACAGTCTCTCTACCCTTGCCTGCCGTACAGAGGCAGAGCAATAAAACAGGTAATACTCTGACTCAATTGAGGTGCAGATCTCATTTCTGCTGAACATCTGTGCAGGATGAATCTCCATATTACACCCTAAACACCAATTTTTTGGTAATATTATCGACTTTGCCTCTTTGCATTTTTATTTACATCGATATGACTCAGCTGGGATAGACTGTTGTTGAAGCATGCATAATTTTTAATGATATAAAATGTAGGAAAAACCATACGACTATTAGGAAAATGTCAGTTTTAAGCAATACAATTTCTAATAAGAAACAACTTAGAGAGGCACTAAATATTAGAGAATAAGCTGCTTGACTATTTAGAGAATGACACTGAGGGAAGAAAAAGATTGGATCGTCATCATAAATGAAAATAGATCATATTCTATGATAATATTAGAACTGTGTCTTCTTTTCAGCTGTTATTCTCTCCTAAAGATTTCATTTTACAGCGAGGTCGACTTCTAAAACAGGCATATTGGAATTACATACGTCAAAGTCAATGAACATGAGTGGTTACAAAAAGTAGCAAGCTTAGTATATGCATATTATTATTTCAGGCTGATATATATTTGATGATTTTTTTTTAAATTAAAAATTCTCCGTATTCAAGTATTGAACATTCAGACAAACATAAGAATGGAGCACCTCCAATTCATTTGTGTTTTCTTTCTTGATGATGGGTATGAGTATTTGTAGTAAGTTCAGGGACATATAAATGAAGTAGTTAGCGGGGCCAAATTTCCTATACATCTGGGACATTAAGTCCCACCACCCCATTTACTGGATAGGCAACCAATTCCTCGACTGTTTCTCTAGTAGTACAAAGGGTGTACCAAACCTCAGTCCAAAGTCATTCTCAAAATACTAGTTATATAATCTGCAGTTTATGGTCCAAAAGAAAAATAAATTTCCTTGATCTCTTGTCCAGTAATATTTTTTGTCTGCACACATGCACGCATACAGCAGAAGGAGTTTCATTTTAGAAGAACTGCACTTAAACAAAGATGAAATATCTTTTTAAATTCACTGATATGTGTCCTTTATGGGGGCCCTCTGTGTAAATCTTTGTCACCCCTTTTGGAATGAATTGATCTTCCTCTGTGTTCCCTTTATTCCTAATGACAGTGTGACATAAACCTTATTAAAATTAGGCATTTTATGTCCTCCTTCATTCACAAATTGTGAGTTCCTTACAGAATTGACATAACTCTTAATTCCTAGGAGAAACTAAACACTCGATAAATGCTTTCTAAATAAATTACCTGGATCCGTATTATGTAATGTAGAGAGAAATGAAAACTTTATGGTGGACAATAAGCTAATAACATCTTTGTGTTGTTTTAAATTTAGATTCTGCTGCTTACCTGAGATAAGGAAGACTTTGCCAGAGAAAAGCCCTAAAGATAATTATAGAATTGAAAACAAAATTCCTATGAGAAAAACCTAATGTAATTAGTAACTGTTTTAGTGGGGATAACTACAAATGTGTATGAGGGCAAGGTAGTTAATAATAATCAAATCTGTGAATGTGAAGTAAGTCCCTTGGAGACAGAGCCACATGTTTGCTTTGTATATTTTCTTGGGCCCTCATGAGAAATAAATCAGTATTAAATAGCAATTATCCAGTATAGTTATTTCCATTGATCAAATTAAGCAGTGGTTTGTTAGATTTCCATTTACTTCGGGCTATAAAGCCATAGATTACATTATACCTTATACTATTAAAATTGTGTATTAATTGAGAAAGACAATCTTTTACCTCTCTTTGAAGCAAAGTATATAGGATGCAAAATTATCTTTTTTTCCACAATAGGAGCTTCTGATTATCATTGTTCCATGAACTGCTTTATATGATTATGCCTTCGAAGGCTATTTTAAATGTATCTAAATAAGGAAAAAAGACCCTGAATTGTTTCTTACAAAGACACTGAGATGGTGAAATATACTACTAACTCATCAGCTGGAATCCTTTTGAAAGTGTGGTGGCCAAAATAAACCCACAAGAAATGACTGCAAAAATAATGACAAAAACCCAGATAGAGCCTCTGATTTACCAGCACAGTGTGTTAAAGATGAGAATTAAAAGAGCCATCTCTATAGATTTTGTCTCCACCAAAACAAACAGGCAGATCCAGCTGTAGTCACTGACATTTTTCAGTGTTACAGGCTATTTTCTCATGCTAGAGAAAGGGTTGGGATTTTTTGAGCAGAGATGTTTGCAGATTTTATGGAGTAATAAAATATTCAATGACTAGATTATAAAGCACTTAATAAAATTTTAGAGGCGCATAAATACCAAGAGATGTAGTCTGCTGGGAAAAGGAAACACACAAGGGCACCTTTGACCTCTAGCGGCTTCATTGGGAAAAGGAGGGAGGGGCCTAGAACATAGAAAGGACAAAATAGGAAGGGAGAATGCAGATGTAACCCTTGGAAGCAGTTTGCACCCTTTCTGAAGAACCAAAGTAATTACTGCTTTTATTTTTGTCGAATAACTAAAACACCATGACTTCTCGTCAAGCTCCTCACCAGGCTCCTCTGACAACCCCTCTGTATTGTAAATATCAAATAATAACTGAAGCTACTAGTTACCATTTTCTTTAAAGGAGAATACTGTGTTAAAGTTACAGGCCATTGGTATAAGATTCTCATTCACTCTGTTGTTTTGATCTATCCAACTGACATTAGGTTTATCTGAGGCACATTGTCTATCATCTTTCCCCGTGGCTTTTATGCAATTTACCAGAAATGAATAATGCCAATTGAGTGAAAATGTATGGCTTGTTCTGGTATACGTGTAAATAACAGTAAAATAGAGAAATTGCTGAAGTTTATATGTAATGCCAAGAACACATATTTAAGATGCAGAATAAAGCGCCCAGGGAGCAGACGATTGGAAGGTACTTTGCAGAGCAGCCTGTCAGAAGGGTGGCAGACAGGTCCTTTGAAGCTAATGTTCTCAAATTTCCTGGGGCTGCTGCCGCCTGCAACAGGAGCAGCCTCTGAATGAGAAGCATTTCTGTCTAATCCTGCCGAAGACAGATAAGTCTTCCAATTGAAACTGTGAAGTCCTGACAGCCGACGGCATTGGTTTTGTAATAGCAAAAGACTGATGCTGAAATATCAGAAATGGAGTAGCATTCTCTGACAGCAAGAAACTAACATGTTTGATAAGAAATTGGAACCATGATTATTTCTGGTCAAACAAGATGTCTGTTCATTCAAAGCATCACATTACCTTCATTGCCGAAGTTCAAGATTCATTTCATTACTGACATATTCTTTCTCTTCCACCCTAACAAGTTTAAAAACTTACAGAGGCACACGTGTTTGATATATTTTACTAGGTAACAATCTTTTGCTATTTTCTTTTTAATAAGGACCACAACCAAAAGGAAAATACAGTGTTTCCCCACTGTGTTCAATCACGTCTCCACACTCATTTATAAAATCTGCCCCATTTAAACATCAAGTCTCTGCACATTTCAGATTTTAAAGAAGTTGTTAGTCCAACATCTATTAAATTTGAGCCCCTTTCAGATCTGTTTTTTTCCCATTCTATCTCATAGCCTATCTAGTTGCTACTCATTAGCCTTAAACACTTTTACAGTAGATTAGACTATCTGGATTAGCCTAATATAAACCACAAAGACATGTCACCATTTTAAAATATGATATCAGAAAATAAACCAAACTATAATGAATTTAAAAAGGAACTTACGTACTATTCCCTTAGATATTAAATATAGGTAGCATTTCATTTACCAACATTGGGTAATCCCCTTGGGTATTTTTCTCCAAGTTTTAGAAGCCTGCATAATAATTTATCAGAACCAAAGTAACACTTTCTGGAGTAGAATTTTGTTACATGTAAAAGTTTAGAGTCTTCCAATGAATTTTAAGATTATAAAACAAATGCCAAATGGATAGCAAACGTTATTTCAGATATTGAAAAATTTACATGTAAAAATAAAATAAATTTGAATACAATTTTCTCTAACAGAAAATACTTGTCAAGTATATAAAAATGTAAAGCATATTATTTATTGGCTATCATTAAGGGTGAAGATTTTGAGAGGTGTAAAACATTCTTTCACTTTAAAGATAGTTGTCTGAAATATAAGCATGCTTGATGTAACTGGAATTAAAATATTTGAGTGAAAAAAAACAAAAACAAAAAAATCAATATGTAGCACATGGTTATTTTAAGTGTTATAGTGAATGGCATTTTTCCATTTTTAGTTTGTCAAACATCTCTAAATCATAAGCAACTTAAAACATGTCACAGTTATCTCTTTCTAATAGTTTCTTAAAAATGAGTTAAACTCTGATAAATTATGTTATAAATATTAACAAAAGTTATCACCACACACATACACACACACGTTGGCAGAGTACAAATTCATCATATAATTTAACTAAGACTTTAATATAGTTCACATGTTCTGAATTGTGGCAAATTTATATAAATAATGGAAACGTGAACCATTGTCTCAAAGTCTAACTTTTCCAAATTATTGATATCAGCTCATTATATTCTATTGTGGGCGTAATATATATGACAAATCCCATTGCATACATGAAGCGTTTTTAAAATGATTTGGTATCATGGAGCCTACCTAGAAAATTTACATTTGGTTTATACCCTTTAAGAATAAGTGCTATTTTTGCCAACAGAGGTACAAGGTATACAGGGAAATTTTAAATCACTATAAATTGGATATGTTTTAAGAATATTGTTTAGTTCTAATGTACATAATGACATATATTCTATGGACAAGGCTTGGACTTTGACTTCAACGAGTATCACAAAAAATAAAGGCGCTACAATTTATTAGTTACCTGGCTCTTTACAAGTAACAGCTTAGCTAAATTACATTTTTCCCCATCTGCAAAATCCCTGTGTTGAGAATTTCAGCTTGAGCTTCAACTATATTCACCACTGGGATTTACACAGGTGTGGAGTCGTGGCCTGAGGAAGACGACCAGGACAATCCCAGGAGAACACTCGCTACTTAAGCTTATTTGGTTACCATGGTTACAGCCAGACAACAGTGGGCGTGACACTTTCATTGTCTTTACGCAGACCTTCTCTTCCTGCTCCCCTGACATGACTCTGATCACCCTAGTGATTGGCTTCAAGAAAATAGGAAAGATCTGAATTGAACACAAGTCACCAAACTACTCTAAGCATAAAAGGGCAAAACTTTGGGACCAAGGGTGAGTTAAACGCCTCTTGAACTTCATTCAAGCTGTTATGTGCAGCTTTGGTCAACTCTTCCAGAGAAAACATTCAGAATTTTTTTTCACTCATTCCTCTTTTGTTTTGCATGCCTATTTGGAGTCAGGCAATGTGCTTGTTATGATTAACATAATTGAATAAAATATAGGATGTGTTTTTTAGTAAACCTGTGGGACAATAGCTCTTAATTCAACTCTTCCTTATAATTAATATTTCAGTTCTGTTACCATCACTACCACTCACTACCACCACCACTGCTAATGATACTATTTTAATAATACGAATGATTTCGACAAAAGTTTTATTGGGCTGTTCTTCGCTTCTAAAGTCTCAAAGCCTACGATTCACTTAAGGATTTTTCCATGGGTCTCTATCGTTTGTTGTCACCACTGATTCCCATTGTTTTATCATCTGCTTGAGCCCAAGAACCGTGTTTCAGGCTCTGGTTGGCTTGTACATGTACTATAGGCATCTCAGGCTGAGTGTGTCCCAAACTGAACAGATTATTCAACACCATCTATTCAGACACACCCATTCTGTCGCCTAATTTTAAAATATACATATTTTATTATCTTCATTTATTTATGGAACTCCAGACTATATTATCTTTACCTCAGCTCCTGCAGTATGTGTCCCATTTACTTCAATTATTACCAACACTCAGTTTTCTAATTCCTGTAGAGCTAATTGGCTAATTCTCTTTTGGGAACCTGTCTCCCAGGGTGGGATATGAGGTCACTCACTTTGAATCTTGTATCATCAGACTGTATCACCTATCGGCTCTCCAACAGCATTTATCTACTCACTGCCTCCTCAGGCCTCCCTTCCCTTCTTGAAGATTTTGGTGACTGGCTCCTTGTTGATCTCCGACGTCTCTCCTGCCGTAACTCTTGGTGTCAGTATCCGATACATTGTTGTCCTTAAGCCTGGTCCTAGTTACGAAACCTTCTTGAGCTACTCAGTCCTACCCATAGTGATGCCTTCAGTTTGTCATTAACAATAATAACACTCTTTCATAATCTTTTTCTAGCACAGAGATTCACATTCACTCTTTTACCAGGTGACTTCCTCTCACACTCTGACCCCAACATTTCCTTGACCCTTCCAGGACAAGTACTGTATCCTCTTGTTATTCTTTATCCCCCTCAGGTCTTTATTTTCGCTCCTTTGCTATCTTAAGTAATTACACTCTCAAACTCATTGCCATTCTGTCCATTTTTATAACTTCCCCGCTAAAGCTCCAACTCTAAAAAAATAAAATGAAATAAAATCAGTTTTTGCCTGCTTTGAGCCTGCACCATCACAGATGAATGTAACTGGAGAAAACATAGACACTCAGCCAGCCTGTGCTTTCTTTATATGCAGTCCACTAACTTCAAATGGGCCTTAGTCCATCAACCCTTCCATGCTGCTGGATGACTATTTCATAATTTCACATCCTGCAGTTCACTCTGCTTTCTAGAGTTCATGTTCCCTTTTGTGATTCTGCCCTAGTGTCTCTTTTTCAGTTTTTTTTGTTTGTTTGTTTTCCTGCTCATTTTCTTGCTACAGTTATCAAGCCTTTCTGTTTGAAGATTTTAGTAATGAAATTGTTTTGCATCCTCTCCTGTGGTCTCATCCAGTTTCATGGCTACATATAAAACCAACATCCTGAGAACCCCCAAGTTATATATGCATAGACCAGATCTTTCTCCTAACCCCACATTTGTGACTTTTGCTGCCTACTTGCGATCTCTACCTGCATGGTCAATAGGCATTTCAAGCATAACATGCCCCTA